>NC_053025.1:264147214-264227113 GCF_003073215.2 Triticum urartu | reverse complement strand
TGATGAAGACTTGGAAGAAGACTTTGAGTTTTTCTTCTTTTTCTTGTCGTCAGAATCATATTCCTTGCTCTTCTTCTTCCTTCTATTCTCATTGTCCCACTGTGGACACTCAGAGATGAAGTGTCCAGTTTTCTTGCACTTGTGACATGTTTTCTTCTTGTAGTCATGAGCAGAAGCTTCATCATTCCTTGAGCTTGATCGTGAAGATTTTCTGAAGCCTTTCTTCTTGGTGAATTTTTGAAACTTCTTCACTAGCATTGCAAGTTCTCTTCCAATGTCTTCAGGATCATCAGAACTGCAGTCAGATTCTTCTTCAGATGAGGAGACAGCTTTTGCCTTCAAGGCACGAGTTCGCCCATAGTTTGGACCGTAGATATCTCTTTTCTCAGAAAGCTGAAACTCATGTGTGTTGAGCCTCTCAAGTATGTCAGACAGATCGAGTGTCTTGAAATCAGGACGTTCTTGAATCATCAGGGCCAGAATGTCAAACGAACTATCAAGTGATCTCAGCAGCGTCTTGACGATTTCATGTTTGGTGATCTCAGTAGCGCCGAGGGCTTGAAGCTCATTTGTGATGTCAGTGAGCCGATCAAAGGTGTGCTGGACATTCTCATTGTCATTTCGTTTGAAGTGGTTGAAGAGATTGCGAAGGACACTGATTCTTTGATCTCTCTAGGTTGATATGCCTTCATTAACTTTGGAGAGCCAATCCCAGACCAGTTTGGATATCTTCAAGGCACTCACACGGCCATACTATCCTTTGGTCAGATGACCACAGATGATATTCTTGGCAGTAGAGTCCAGTTGAACGAACTTCTTGACATCAGCAGCAGTGACACCTTCTCCAGCCTTGGGAACGCCGTTTTCGACGACATACCATAGGTCGACGTCAATAGCTTCAAGATGCATGCGCATCTTATTCTTCCAGTAGGGATATTTAGCTCCATCGAAGACGGGACAAGCAGTGGAGACTTTGATTATCCCTGCAGTCGACATAGCTAAAACTCCAGGTGGTTAAACCGAATCACACAGAACAAGGGAGCACCTTGCTCTGATACCAATTGAAAGTGCGTTATATCGACTAGAGGGGGGGTGAATAGGCGATTTTTATGAAAGTCTTCAAAACGTGAGAGTTGTGAAGACAAACAGTGAAGATCATGCCTATTACTATGCAGCGGAAGTTAGATTACACTATGCCAGCCATGGTCATATATTCAATAGAGTGAAAGCACAATGACAAACAGCTTCAGTGTAATAAGGATCAGGTAGGAAGAAGTTATGAAGCCGAACAGATCATACATTCATGTTGTGAAGACAAAAGATAAAGCAAGCATGCAATGGCTTCACAATGAATAATTGTAAGTGAAAGGAAATGAAGATGAAACCAGTGACACGTTGAAGACAATGATTTGTTGGACCAGTTCCAGTTGCTGTGACAACTGTACGTCTGGTTGGAGCGGCTAGGTATTTAAACCAAAGGACACACAGTCCCAGACACCCAGTCAAGGACACTTAGTCCAAGACACCTAGTCCTCACCGTTTTCTCCTTGAGCTAAGGTCACACAGACCTCGCCCAATCACTCAGGTAAGTCTTCAAGGTAGACTCCCAAACCTTCACAGACTTCGTTCACTGGCAATCCACAATTTCTCTTGGATGCTCAGAACGCGACGCCTAACCGTCTGGAGGATGCACAGTCCTCAAGTGTAATAAGTCTTCAAATCACACAGACACGAAGACTTAAGTGATGCCCAATTTACTCTGGCTCTGGGTGGTTAGGGCTTTTCTCCTCACTGGGAATTTTTCTTTCAAAGGCTTCGAGGTGGGTTGCTCTCAAACGACAAAAGCCGTGCACTGAAATCTGAGCAGCCAACCGTTTATGGTTGAGGGGGTGGACTATTTATAGCCACTTGGCAACCCGACCTGATCTGTCCAAAATGACCCTGGGTCACTAAGGAACTGACACATGTACCAACGGTCGAATTTTGAACTCACACGGCAACTTTACTTGGGCTACAAGTAAAGCTGACTTGTCTGGCTCTGGATAAGATTTTCTCTCAAAGTCTTCGCTCGAAGACATAGGATTTGAATTAGGCATCACTACAGTCATTCTGACTGGTTCTTTTGGACCCCACTTAACAGTACGGCGATTCCTATGACACTACATAAATGAAATAAAACTACGAAGGATCTAAGTCTTCGAGTTCCATAAGCTTCATAGGGAGTCTTCTCATGTCATTGTCTTCAATATGAATATCTTCATAAACCACCATTGTCTTCAATGTCTTCGTACATTTTTAGGGGTCATCTCTAGTAATAAAACCGAATCAATGAGGGACTTCTACCTGTGTTTTCCTGCAATTCTCACAAACACGTTAGTCCCTCAACTAGGTTTGTCGTCAATACTCCAAAACCAACTAGGGGTGGCACTAGATGCACTTACAATCTCCCCCTTTTTGGTGATTGATGACAAACTAGTTGAAGTTTTCAACGGGGAACATAATTTGTGAAATAGTAAAGGAATTTGTTTCATAAGTTGCAAGGGCTCCCCTGAAGATGTGCATATAAGTAATTTGCCTTTTGAATGCAAATGCACATGGCAGGTTGTACTTGTGGAGATCCACTTCAACTTATGATGACAATCCACTATGCATGTGAAAGTATATGAAGATAATGACATGCATAATGGAAAATGGACGTCTGCAGTAAGAGATGAGTGCGGAATTTATCGTCGCACATGCGGAATTTATCTTCGCATAACGGAGTGACAAGCACAGGTAGCAGACGGCCATCAAGGCTAAGTGTTACAACTCAAAGAAGCAAATGTAGCAAAAACGGGAGTTGTAAGCACGAAGCAAAATGTAGCAAAATATAGTGGCACCCGCCCAAAGTGACCCGCTTGAAGACTATAAACATCATGCTTCTCCCCCTTTTGTCAGTGATGACCAAAAAGGTTTGAAGACATAGAGTTTTCTACGCGTTCCCAGGCGCAGCAGGGTCGGTGGAGTTGTTTGGTGGCGGTGCAGATGAGCTTGGTGCAGATTCGACGTGTGTTGAAGCAGGTGGAGATGATGTCGCGTCGTCGTCTTCTTCAATAATCCGGGCAGACACGGTGGCAGCAGAAGAAGAGAATTCTGACTCTTCAAGTGATGGTGTGCTTCGCATCACAGCTCTTCTTGGAGGCGTGGAGTCAAATTGGAATCTCTCTCTGAAGCCATCCTCTTGCAGTTCAGCTTCATTGCTCATCATGGTGAGGCCTTTCCAAGTGCGGCGACAGGTCCTGTGCGACAAACGCATTCTTGGTTGCGAGATTTCTGATGCGATTGACGTCTTGCATGATGCAGGTATCGCTACAGTGAGTGGTGTGCTCGCAGCACAGCTCTTCTTGGAGGCGTGGAGTCAAATTTGAATCTCTCTTTGAAGCCATCCTCTTGCAGGTCAGCTTCATTGCTCATCATGGTGAGGCCTTTCCAAGTGCGGCGACAGGTCTCGTGTGCGACAAACGCATTCTTGGTTGCCAGATTTCTGATGCGATTGACGTCTTGCATGATGCTTCTCATCCGCCTCTTGAGCCAATCGTGATGCCTATCTTGCTTTTGGTGAAGAGCCACAAGAAGCTCTCGGTCATTAAGTGCACGAGCGCGCTTCTTGGGTCTCTGTGTAGCTGTGCTGTTAGTGGCTTCAGTTGATGCAGGGGCACGTGTGGTGCCAGCCATTGGATACACTCGGGAGAGAGCTTCAACACCTTCAATATTTTGAGTGAAGCTCTGGTGTTCTGCATTCTGAAGACTTAATGGTTGCTTGGCAGGCTCTGGATATATTGCTTCAGCAGATGTGTCCACATCTGGCAAAAATATCCTATGGTTGCGGGCTTAGTTGATAGGAGATTGCAGAGTGAAGCTTGATCAGCCTCATAACCCAAGGAGCATAGAACTTCAATCCAAACAGTTCTGAGGCAGACGCTGCAAGTTGACGGATGAAGAGATCCTGTGCGTTGAAGCATTTGCCATGAAGAATGCAGAAGATGGGAGGTCTTCATGCACCCATCAATTGTTAGCATATCGAGAGTGGCCCTTTACAGCCATAGAGTCCGCCTTATGATGATGATATATTGTTCTGGGCAGTACTCTAAGTCTCAACGAAAAACCTAGTTGGATAGGTGCATTCGAGGCAGTGGCTTCATCATTGAGAGCATCTGACTTTCATATCTGGCTCAGGACGCTGAAATATGCTCTCAATTGCTTCAGCATGGAGTTGGCACCCTTCTTCAAAGAATTCGCCAGGAGTGGGAAGGCCGGTAAGCTCAATTAGGTCGAAAGCATTGGCTTCATGATGGATATTGCCTGTCATCCACTCCAGAATCCATGTCTTCGGATCTCTGTTATAGCCTTTGATATGCACAGTGGCATAGAACTGGAGCAGAAGCTCTTCGTTCCAGTGCTCTTCATCAGTGATAAATGGCAGCAAACCCACTTGCTTGAAGCAATCCAGTGCTTCTTCCAGACCAGGCAGACCAGCAACAGCTTCAACCTCAAGGCGCTTGTGAGGAAAGATGTGGCCTTGGTTGTAAAGGATGCATGAATAATAGCTGCGCTGTTGATGGCTCCAGAACCTATCTGATACAATCCGTTCCCTTGAATAAGGGTTCTTGGAGCGGTCGAAAAACGTGTTATCTGCCCTGAAGCCGTTGATGTTGAAGGAACCAGGAGCTGATGCAGGACCTGGGAACCTTGGCAGTCGTGGGATCGGCTTCTGGACCTGGGGTCTGTACACAATATGATAGTTGAATTGTGGTCCTGCAGCAGACTCAGGCACAGAATGTTCAGGAGCAGTAGCTTCATTGTCTTCAGAATCTATTGTTGGGTTGGGCTCCACATTTGCTTCGGCGTTGTTTGTGGCAGCCTCAACATTTGCAGACTCAGGCACGTTCTCCTGGAGAACTGCTTCTTGTTGGTGTGGGGGAGTTGGAGCTTGTGGTATCTCTGCATGCTCTTCGGCTGATGCAGCCAGAATGTCGTCAGCAGCCTGAGCCCTTGGCCCTTTGCAAAGCCTTCGGAATTTGGGCGACGCTTGTGGAGTTGCAGTGGGCTGTGGCTCATCTTCCTCCTGTGGGCGATCTGCCCATGATGCTGCTTGTGTGATTGGCGTCAAGGGACGACCAATACTGATCAGTTCGCTTGTCTCAAGCTGAGGAAGGGCTGCATCACCTTGCACATTGTCTTGGAGACCAATGTCTTCAGCAGCGTAGGGTTCGTCTGCTGGAATGTCTTCAGTGTTGGGTTCATGCACAGTCAACTGACGATCTGTGTCAGGATAGCGGACGCAGAGGGGTTCAACTATCAGGGGCTCTGTGGGAGCAGCCCGAGATTTCTTGGTCTTGCGCTTCTTGATGATGGGTTCGGAAGGAGAGGCTTCAGAATGTTTTCTCTTCTTAGCTTCAGCCTCTGCAGTCCGTGTCTTCTTGTGCTGTGAGGCGGTTGATCGACTCTTTGGCTTCGAGCCAGTCGTTGCAGTGGGGAAGACAATCGGAGCAGTTTCTGACCTTGGCGCTTCAGGTTCGGGCACAGCCGCCTTCTTTGTCTTCTTCGCGGCCATCCTGGGGTCAATGCCGGGACGCCCAAGTGCCTTGCGCTTTTCTGCCTCATTGTAGGCTTGCACGCAGCGATCAGCCAAAGTCTTCATGCGTTCTCGCGAGCCTTGAGCTTCGGCACGCGTCTTCAGGAAGTTCTCTTTCAGCTCGTGCAACATGATCTTGAAGTTTTTCACTTCTTGCACACTGAGCTTGGCCACGTGCTTCTTGAACTGAGCCTTTTCATGATCTATTTTCTGCTTCAGTTCTACAATTCGCTGGGCTATTGCAAGTTCTGAAGCAATTGCACCTTGAAAGGCAACGCTGAGGCCTATGGGTAGCTGCAGATCATTGAAGCTTATGTCTGGTGTGTCAAACCATTCATCGATGAAGTTGTGGATGATGGCGACATCAAACAGAGGCAGATTGTTGAAGATTTCAGCCTCCTCCTTGCTCTTGATGAGCTGCTCAAGAGCATCATCTCCAAGATCTTCATCGCTTGAGAGATCAATGGCTTCGCAGCGCAGAATGTCAGCAGCTGTGAGCTCTTTGCCTGTGTGTGGCTGAGGCTTCTTGGCTTCTTGGGGCTTGGACACTCGTGATAAGCCTTCTGACTGCACACTGGCTTCAGGAGGTGCAGTTGCTAAAGGCTTCACTCTTGCGATCTTGGGAGAAGCGGCTGGCTTTGAAGCTTTTGGAGCTTTTGGCTTCTTCTGCTTTGGCTTCGGAGCAGCAGGGGCGTCATCTGACTCAGTATCTGCTGGAGGGTCATTCACAGCAGTCCCTTGGACTAGGATGCGAGTGATGAGGCCTACAAGATTGGCATACCAGCCCGATGATATTGGGATCGGCATTGCGTGTGCCATCTGCCCTTGGTGAGGAGGGACCAGGGTTGAAGTCAAGCCCAAATTTCTTCTTGTTTATCTTCGTTGACTGTTGTGCAAACTGAAAGTTGCGCTTGAAGAGATTATCATCGCGGCACCAGAGAAGTGATGACGGATGTGCCTCAGCTGGCTGTGGTCCTCTCACCATGCATGGATAGAAGCCTTGAGCAATGGCTTCGACTCTGGACCTGGGTACAAGATTTTTGTATAGTACATCTCCCCACGGTCTTCTGATGGCGCACTTCTCCGCATATTCCTGAGTGACGAAGCGGTAGTGGAACCATTGCTCTGCCCAATATCTTCGAATCCATTGGATTCGTGTCTTGCGCTGACCATAGCTTTCTTCAGGATCAGTTTTGTACATCTCTGCCAATTCATCAGGCAGATCTTTGGACGTTTCACCACGTCGCTGTCTGCCTCCCTTCCTTGCTGCTGTTTCTGAAGCCATGAATAACTTGGAAGGCTTCAAGATGTTCAAAGGCTTCAATGGCTTCCTTTTGCAAGAACTGGCTTCAGGAGAGTTGATGTGATGCTGCAAGTACTCTGCAAATGAATGCAGACTATGAGAACCAAAGGATTCTCCCACGGACATGTACCTGTGACAGCATTAAGGTGCGAGGGAAGGGGAAGAGGTCATATGCATTCTCAGAAGATTTTGAAGATAAATCGGTTTAGAAGACATAGACCTCATTGTGCGAAGACATTCACTCACAGATAAGAAGTTGGTTCCAGATTTGTACGAACCCACAGATCAGTACAAGTGAGGAATCTAACTACCTTATGAAGCACAAGTGAATATACTAGGCATGTCATGAGATGTAGCGAGATAACTAACTGATGTGAAGAGAAACTCCTTATGGCAGAAAGTGACTGAACTATGGGATCAAAAGAGGCTGTAAAAAGAGGTTTTATTTACCACACTTGGAACTGCTAGACGAAGTGAGAGTTGAGGCCGAGCAGTTCGATCCTCCGTGCCCTAACTTGGCGACGGAAGACACCTACGGCGACGGCGGAGAGAGCGATGTCCGCTGTCGGTGTGAAAACATCGTCGGAGAGGTTGCGGCAGTGAAGCGCTTCGTCGCCGGCGTCGTCGAGTGCTAGCGGTGGCGCTAGGGTTCGTGCGAGGGTGGAAGAAGGAGATAATGACCGCAGTGAATCGTATATTTATAGGGATAGAGGCGGCACTGCGCTATTACGCAGGTACCCCTGGCGGTTCGCATTTGAGGCACGCGTGGCCAGTTAGAGGACGATTGGGATTTGTTCCATGTACCACGCACGCCTAAATTGTCAGGCGGTCGTTCCTGCTTCTCCGGATCTTATGTGGAGGAATGAGCATTAAAAACGGACTTTTATGGTTGTCACTATGTCTTCAGCTGACAAGGACACAGTGAAGACATTTGACAGTTACAACAGAATGCATATGACTTGGAGAGATAGAGTTTGAGATAGAAAGTATAGATAGGTTAGGGTCCGATCACATTCACTTAGTTCAAAAGATTCAACCAAGAAGACATAGCTATAAGTGAATGCTGTAGAGGACAGAACATCAGTACATATATATCCATATAATCAACGCAGTGAAGATAATCATGAAGACATATTGAGAATGAAACCAAACCAATTGTGAAGACATTGAGAGGTAACGCCATGAGAGAAACACTTCAAAATGGAACGTTTGGTGGTGGCGTTACCCACCGTATAGGAAGTATTAGACCCAGACACGGCGCACAATTATCGTGGCGCTCCGAAGTCAAATTCCACATTAATGTATTCACACTTAGAACGTATGTCTTCATTGTTTGAAGATGTACGCTACTTCGTGTGTTGCACATCTAAGTCATCAATATGCTTAAGTGTTAGGATGTGTGCCTAATCACAGGACATTTGAGGATTCCAAGATATTTAGCTCACACCGTAACTTGCAAAATCTCTTCTCATCCAAGGGCTTTGTGAAGATATCTGCCAATTGCTCTTCAGTGTTGACGTGTATGATATCAATGTCTTCCTTCACAACATGATCTCTGAGAAAGTGATGACGAATTTCAATGTGCTTTGTCTTCGAGTGCTGAACTGGGTTGTTGGCAATCTTGATGGCGCTTTCATTGTCGCAATAAAGTGGCACTTGCTTCAGATGAATGCGATAATCCTTGAGTGTTTGCTTCATCCACAGAAGCTGAGCGCAGCAAGATCCAGCAGCAATGTATTCAGATTCAGCAGTGGAGAGTGATACACAGTTCTGCTTCTTTGAAGACCAACATACAAGTGATCGTCCCAGAAAGTGACATGTGCCTGATGTAGACTTGCGATCAACTTTGTCACCAGCATAATCAGCATCCGAAAATCCAACTAAATCAAACTCTGAGCCCTTTGGATACCATAATCCTAGAGTTGGGGTGTGAGCCAAATATCGAAGAATTCGCTTCACAGCTAAGTGATGCGACTCCTTTGGTGTCGCTTGAAATCGAGCACACATGCAAACACTAAGCATGATATCTGGCCTAGATGCACATAAATAAAGCAAAGACCCAATCATGGAGCGGTATACCTTTTGATCGAACTCTTTACCATTGTCGTCGGGACCCAGATGATGCTTGGCTGGCATTGGTGTTGTGAAGCCTTTGCAGTCTTGCATACCGAACTTTTTCAGGCACTCTTTAAGATATTTCTCTTGAGATATGAAGATGCCGTTGCATTGTTGCCGTATTTGAAGACCGAGAAAGAACTTCAGCTCCCCCATCATGGACATCTGATATTGCTCTTGCATCATATATCCAAACTCTTCACTATACTTCTGATTGGTGCAGCCGAAGATAATGTCATCCACATATATTTGGCACACAAACAGTTCACCATCATATGTCTTCGTGAAAAGAGTGGGATCCAGGGAACCAGGTATGAAGCCTTTGCTTTTCAGAAAGTACTTGAGTGTATCATACCAGGCCCTAGGGGCTTGTTTGAGGCCATACAGTGCCTTGTTGAGCTTGTATACCATATCAGGATGTTTTGGATTTTCAAAGCCAGGTGGTTGTGCAACATACACTTTTTCTTCAATCTTGCCATTGAGAAAGGCACTTTTCACATCCATCTGATAGAGAAGTATGTTATGATGATTTGCATAGGCCAGCAGTATGCGTATGGCTTCAAGCCTAGCCACAGGAGCAAATGTTTCATCGAAGTCAATGCCCTCCACTTGAGTATATCCTTGAGCAACGAGACGAGCTTTGTTTCTGACAACTTGACCATGCTCATCTTGCTTGTTGCGGTATATCCATTTGGTGCCTATTATGTTGTGCTTCCGTGGATCAGGACGCTTAACCAGTTCCCATACATTATTCAGCTCAAACTGTTGAAGCTCTTCTTGCATAGCTTGAATCCATTCAGGTTCCATGAAGGCTTCTTCAACTTTCTTGGGTTTTGATATTGAGACGAATGCGAAATGCCCACAGAAGTTTGTTAGCTGAGTTGCCCTTGAACGAGTGAGTGGACCAGGTGCATTGATGCTGTCCAGTATTTTGTCAATTTGTACTTCATTTGCAACACGAGGGTGTGTGGGGCGAAGACTTTGCTCTTGCTGATCTATGTGGTCATTTGAAGGTATATCGTCAGGCTGAGCATTGTCTTCATGTGGATCAGGTGCTGAGATGATAAGTTCTTCTTCAGGATGAGCTTCAGACGGTACAATTTCTCCAGTTCCCATAAGCTTGATTGATTCATTTGCTGGAACTTCATCTAGCACATTTGGCAATTGCTCTCTTTGTGATCCATTGGTTTCATCAAATCGCACATCCACTGTTTCAACCACTTTGTAGTGGAAGAGATTGAAGACTCTGTAGGAGTGCGAATCCTTTCCATATCCAAGCATGAAGCCTTCATGTGCTTTTGGTGCAAACTTTGAGGTGTGGTGTGGGTCCTTGATCCAGCATTTTGCGCCAAATACTCTGAAATAACTGACATTTGGCTTCTTGCCAGTTAGGAGTTCATAGGATGTCTTGTTCAGAAGCTTGTGAAGATAAACACGATTGATTGTATGGCATGCAGTATCAATGGCTTCAGTCCAGAACTTTCTTGGAGTCTTGTATTCATCTAGCATTGTTCTGGCCATCTCAATGAGTGTTCTGTTCTTGCGTTCGACGACGCCATTCTGCTGTGGCGTGTATGGAGCTGAGAATTCATGTGTGATGCCCAAGGTATCCAGATATGTATCAAGGCCAGTGTTCTTGAATTCAGTGCCATTGTCACTTCTGATGTGCTTTATCTTGGCGCCAAAATTGTTCATAGCTCGATTTGCGAAGCGTCTGAAGACATCCTGCACTTCAGTCTTGTAAAGGATTATGTGCACCCACGTATATCTAGAATAATCATCAACAATTACGAAGCCATAAAGGCATGCAGAAGTAGTAAAAGTTGAGTAGTGAGTGGGACCGAAAAGATCCATGTGGAGCAGTTCGAAGGGTTGAGTAGTGGTCATGATTGTCTTCGAAGGATGTTTTGCCCTTGTCATCTTCCCTGCTTCACAGGCACCGCATAAGTGATCTTTCTTGAACTTGATGCCCTCGATGCCTATGACATACTTTTTCTTCGCAAGGGTGTGGAGGTTCCTCATGCCAGCATGCCCAAGCCTTCGATGCCAAAGCCAGCATTCTGAAGCTTTTGCAAGAAGACATACTGCAAGTTGTGGTCCTGCTGAGAAATCTACCACATACAAATCACCTTTCCTATACCCTTCAAACACTAGAGATTTGTCAGATTCCATTAGCACCAGGCAGCGATATTTGCCAAACATTACAATCATATTCAAATTGCAAAGCATTGAGACAGACATTAAGTTGAAGCCAAGGGATTCAACAAGCATGACTTTATCCATGTGTTGATCCTTTGAGATTGCAACTCTACCTAGACCCAATACCTTACTTTTACCAGTGTCAGCGAATGTAATGTGGCTCTTGTCGGATGGACGTAAAGTTGAGTCCATAAGAAGGCTTCTTCTGCCAGTCATGTGATTTGTACACCCACTGTCAATAATCCATTCTAAAGACTTTGAAGTCGCTGGTGTCGTACCCTACAGTGCAGTTAGGGGGATAGGCTTCACGAAGAGTGTTGTGAAGCATAAACATTTGACGAACCAGTGGGTTATGAAAACTTAGATCCAGATTAGGACTAATGGGGAGAATAGCATGCGATTCAGGAACGAAGTACATAATGATGCCATTTGGGCAGTTTATCTTGCGCCCCACAAGATTTTTATGGTCCCCAGCAATAGTGTCAGACGATTTTGTTTTTGTGCTGGAGACCTTTCCCTGCAAAAGAGAGTTAAGCTTTCTTAACCACCCACATCTTCAAGGGTGGCTTAGAAGCTATGAGTCTAAGTGCAGCATCTGAGAATTTTGGCTTTGAAGCCTTAGCAAATAGTCTAGCAGGGGGACAATAATACTCATAGGCATAAGCAGAATAATTTTTGGTCATATGAACATGACGGTTCGATGAACCGCTCTCATATTCATATGCCTGAGTGTGGTTTCCCTGCAAAACATTTGCGTTAGTGTGACTCAGGTGAGTCCTCTGTCTGTATGAAGCCTTTGGACCGAGGTTTGTCTTCTTCAAGTGAGGTGTCATGAAGACATTCACAGGAAGATTTTCCAGACATGTTTTCGGAACCCAGATCTTCTTCATAGGCGGTCCATTCCTGCAGTTAGTACCAATGTACCTGGCAAACACTTCACCATTCTGATTCTTAAACAGTTTATAGTTTGCATCAAAGGATTCATCAATGATAATTGGGTTAGCACTAGTGAAGCCAGATAAATTGGATGGATCTGCTGAAAGTTCCTTTGCAGCAACCCATGTAGTTTTGGGGTACTGCTCAGGTTTCCAGTAAGAGCCATCTGCATTGATTTTCCTCACGAACCCAACACCCTCTTTCGTAGGGTTTCGGTTCAGAATCTGCTTCTTAAGGACATCACATAATGTTTGATGCCCTTTCAGACTTTTGTACATCCCTGTTTCAAGCAATGTCTTCAACCTAGCATTCTCATCAGCAATAGCAGTGGTATCCTCAGCAGAGGGGTTAGTTGTCACATCAACAGTTGAAGATATTGGAACGGTAGTAGCAGTGGAACATTCAGCAACAGAATTAGCATTATTACGCTCAATGCATTTAAGACATGGTGGTTCAAATCCTTCCTGAGCGGGACTGATCTGTTCGGCGCGAAGTGACTCGTTTTCCTTTTGAAGATCTTCATGAGCCACCCTCAATTTCTCAAGTTCTTGCTTCCTTTGAAGATAGTCATAGGAAAGCTTTTCATGAGTTGTTGAGAGAGTATCATGACGATCTTCAAGTTCCTGATACTTAACGTGAAGGTTTTTTATGTCTTCAATTAAGGATTCAGATCGAGTCATTTCAGCACCCAACAGATCATCGCTTCTGTCTAACAGTTTTTGAATGTGTTCCATAGCTTTCTGTTGTTCAGTTGCAATTTTAGCAAGTGTTTTGTAGCTAGGTTTTGAATCACATTCAGAGTCATCGTCACTGGATGTTTCATAGCGAGTGGTGCGTGTGTTTACCTTGGCACCGCGTGCCATGAAGCAGTAGGTAGGAGTGGAGTCGTTCTTGTCATTTGCGTCGGTGTCGGTGATGCAATTATTGTCTTCAGTGTTGAAGATGGACTTGGCGACGTATGCTGTAGCCAGACTCGCAATGCCAGAATCAGACTCCTCCTCAGATTCCACCTCTGCCTCCTCAGATGCGGATTCCTCCTCTGAATCCATCTCCTTGCCTACAAACGCACGTGCCTTGCCAGATGAGCTCTTCTTGTGTGATGAAGACTTTGATGAAGACTTGGAAGAAGACTTTGAGTGTTTCTTCTTCTTCTTGTCGTCAGAATCATATTCCTTGCTCTTCTTCTTCCTTCTGTTCTCATTGTCCCACTGTGGACACTCAGAGATGAAGTGCCCAGTTTTCTTGCACTTGTGACATGTTTTCTTCTTGTAGTCATGAGCAGAAGCTTCATCATTCCTTGAGCTTGATCGTGAAGATTTTCTGAAGCCTTTCTTCTTGGTGAATTTTTGAAACTTCTTCACTAGCATTGCAAGTTCTCTTCCAATGTCTTCAGGATCATCAGAACTGCTGTCAGATTCTTCTTCAGATGAGGAGACAGCTTTTGCCTTCAAGGCACGAGTTCGCCCATAGTTTGGACCGTAGATATCTCTTTTCTCAGAAAGCTGAAACTCATGTGTGTTGAGCCTCTCAAGTATGTCAGACGGATCGAGTGTCTTGAAATCAGGACGTTCTTGAATCATCAGGGCCAGAATGTCAAACGAACTATCAAGTGATCCCAGCAGCGTCTTGACGATTTCATGTTTGGTGATCTCAGTGGCGCCGAGGGCTTGAAGCTCATTTGTGATGTCAGTGAGCCGGTCAAATGTGTGCTGGACATTCTCATTGTCATTTCGCTTGAAGCGGTTGAAGAGGTTGCGAAGAACACTGATTCTTTGATCTCTCTGGGTTGATATGCCTTCATTAACTTTGGAGAGCCAGTCCCAGACCAGTTTGGATGTCTTCAAGGCACTCACACGGCCATACTGTCCTTTGGTCAGATGACTACAGATGATATTCTTGGCAGTAGAGTCCAGTTGAACGAACTTCTTGACATTAGCAGCAGTGACACCTTCTCCAGCCTTGGGAACACCGTTTTCGACGACATACCATAGGTCGACGTCAATGGCTTCAAGATGCATGCGCATCTTATTCTTCCAGTAGGGATATTCAGTTCCATCGAAGACGGGGCAAGCAGCGGAGACTTTGATTATCCCTGCAGTCGACATAGCTAAAACTCCAGGTGGTTAAACCGAATCACACAGAACAAGGGAGCACCTAGCTCTGATACCAATTGAAATGAAAGTGCGTTATATCGACTAGAGGAGGGGTGAATAGGCGATTTTTACGAAGTCTTCAAAATACTGAGAGTTATGAAGACAAACAGGAAGATTATGCCTATTACTAGCAGGAAGTTAGATTACACCAGGCCAGCCATGGTCATGTATTCAATAGAGTGAAAGCGCAATGACAAACAGCTCAGTGTAATAAGATCAGTAGGAAGAAGTTAAGAAGCCGAACAGATCATACATTCATGTTGTGAAGACAAAAGATAAAGCAAGCATGCAATGGCTTCACAATGAATAACTGTAAGTGAAAGGAAGTGAAGATGAAACCAGTGACACGTTGAAGACAATGATTTGTTGGACCAGTTCCAGTTGCTGTGACAACTGTACGTCTGGTTGGAGCGGCTAGGTATTTAAACCAAAGGACACACAGTCCCGGACACCCAGTCAAGGACACTTAGTCCAAGACACCCAGTCCTCACCGTTTTCTCCTTGAGCTAAGGTCACACAGACCTCGCCCAATCACTCAGGTAAGTCTTCAAGGTAGACTCCCAAACCTTCACAGACTTCGTTCACCGGCAATCCACAATTTCTCTTGGATGCTCAGAACGCGACGCCTAACCGTCTGGAGGATGCACAGTCCTCAAGTGTAATAAGTCTTCAAATCACACAGACACGAAGACTTAAGTGATGCCCAATTTACTCTGGCTCTGGGTGGTTAGGGCTTTTCTCCTCACTGGGAATTTTTCTTTCAAAGGCTTCGAGGTGGGTTGCTCTAAAACGACAAAAGCCGTGTGCACTGAAATCTGAGCAGCCAACCGTTTATGGTTGTGGTGGACTATTTATAGCCACTTGGCAACCCGACCTGATCTGTCCGAAATGACCCTGGGTCACTAAGGAACTGACACGTGTACCAACGGTCGAATTTTGAACTCACACGACAACTTTACTTGGGCTACAAGTAAAGCTGACTTGTCTGACTCTGGACAAGATTTTCTCTCAAAGTCTTCGCTCGAAGACATAGGATTTGAATTAGGCATCACTACAGTCATTCTGACTGGTTCTTTTGGACCCCACTTAACAGTACGGTGATTCCTATGACACTACATAAATGAAATAAAACTACGAAGGATCTAAGTCTTCGAGTTCCATAAGCTTCATAGGGAGTCTTCTCATGTCATTGTCTTCAATATGAATATCTTCATAAACCACCATTGTCTTCAATGTCTTCGTACATTTTTAGGGGTCATCTCTGGTAATAAAACCGAATCAATGAGGGACTTCTACCTGTGTTTTCCTGCAATTCTCACAAACACGTTAGTCCCTCAACTAGGTTTGTCGTCAATACTCCAAAACCAACTAGGGGTGGCACTAGATGCACTTACAGTACAGAATATTAGAGGCATCAATGACAAAGACAAGTGGTTAGCTATCAGAAATAAAATTGATGAGATAGGTTGTGACTTGCTTTGCATCCAGGAAACAAAGAGGGAAACTTTTGACAGTAGATATCTTAAGCGGTTTTTCCCAAAATGTCTGAATAAGTTTGACTACCAACCATATGTAGGTGCCTCACGGGGCTGCTAGTGGTCTGGAATGATTCCCTTTTCTCAGGAGAAACTGTCTCCAAAAACTCCTTCTCCATCTCCATTCGATTCACATCAAAACTCTCCTCTGATAACCGGACTTTATCAAACATCTATGGCCCTTGTCTTTCTGCTGACAGGGTTATCTTCATGGACTGGTTCTCTAATATTCAAATCCCTGATGACTGTAACTGGTTGATGCTTGGGGATTTCAATTATATCAGATATCCCTATAACAGAAATAGAGAAGAGGGGTAGTATCGATGATATGCTATTATTCAATGAAGCAATCAGCAAGCTGGGCCTTCCTGAAATTCCTTTGAAGGGTAGAGCTTTTACATGGAGCAACATGCAGACTACACCTTTGCTTGAAAAACTTGATTGGGTTTTCTCTTCTGAAGCTTGGACTGCCAATTTCCCAAACACTATGGTGTTGCCTCTATCCAAGCATATTTCTGACCATGTTCCATGCATCATTAAGATTGGCACCATGATTCCAAAATCAAAGATTTTCAGGTTTGAAAATTACTGGATGCAGATTGATAGTTTCAAGGACACTGTAAAAAATATTTGGCAACAAGAAGTCAATGAAATTGATAGTGCAAAGAGAATCACTGCCAAGCTCAAAAGGTTGAGGAAAGGCTTAAAGATTTGGGCCAAACAACTGTCTCAGTTGTCAAAAATTATTCAAGCTTGCAATGAACTCATTCTGCTTTATGATACTATTGAAGATTTCAGATCTTTAACCACTGTTGAATGGAATGGCAGAGAAATTGTTAAGCAACATTTTCTGAACTTGTTGGAAATGCAAAGGGATTATTGGAAACAAAGAGCAACAATTAGATGTATTTTACAAGGGGAAGCAAATACAAAATATCTGAAAGTAAAGGCTACCATTAACTACAGGAGGAACTATATTTCTAGTTTACAGGATGAAGCTGGCAACATGCAAGATGATCATCAGGCTAAAGCTGCAATTCTATGGAGAGCTTTCAAACAAAGGCTAAATACTTCAGTGCCCACTTTTAACCTTCTCAGTTTGCACTCTCTTATTACAAAGATGCCTGAGCTAATTGAGCTTGACAAACCTTTTACCAAAGAGGAAATTGATGCAGTAATTAAAGATCTCCCTTCTGACAAGGCACCAGGACCAGATGGCTTCAACACTGATTTCATTAAGCACTGTTGGGATATCATTGCTCCAGATTTCTACAAGCTAATTGAAGATTTTTATAATGGCAAATTAAACTTACTGAGCATAAACTCTTCTTTTATTACCCTGTTGCCAAAGAAAGAAGCACCTGTGCATGCTAATGATTTCAGACCAATCTCTTTGCTCAACTATTCCATCAAAATCATCAAAAAACTTCTGGCTAACAGACTGCAGGCTGTCATCCTAAAGCTGGTTCATCAAAATCAATATGGGTTTCTTAAGAAGAGATCAATTCAAGATTGTTTGGCCTGGTCATATGAATTCATTCATCAATGTCATCAATCAGGACAGGAATTAATTATTCTCAAATTAGACTTTGAGAAAGCTTTTGATATGATTGAACATGAAGCTATCAGGAACCTTCTCATTGCTATAGGCTTTGGGGCTAGGTGGATTATGTGGATGGATATGATTTTCTCTTCTGGATTATCCTCAGTGCTTCTAAATGGTGTTCCTAGAAAACAATTTCTCAGTAAAAGAGGGGTCAGGCAAGGTGATCCCTGATAACCCACAAGTATAGGGGATCGCAACAGTTTTCGATAAGAAAGAGTGTCGAACCCAATGAGGAGCTAAAGGCAGAACAAATATCCCCTCAAGTTCTATCGACCACCGATACAACTCTACGCACGCTTGATGTTCGCTTTACCTAGAACAAGTATGAAACTAGAAGTACTTTGTAGGTGTTGTTGGATAGGTTTGCAAGATAATAAAGAGCAAGTAAATAAAAGCTAAGGGCTGTTGTAAGTAAAGAAGCAATAAAGTAAATATAGCGAGTGTGGAAAAGTGGTGGTAGGAGTTGCGAAATTGTCCCTAAGCAATTGACTACTTTACTAGACCGATAGCAAGTATTATGTGGGAGAGGCCACTGCTAGCATGTCATCCCTGACTTGGAATTCTATGCACTTATGATTGGAACTATTAGCAAGCATCCGCAACTACTAACGTTCATTAAGGTAAACCCAACCATCCATTAAGATATATTGGCCCCCTTCAATCCCATATGCATCAATTTCTATGCTAGGTTGAAGCTTCTGTCACTCTTGCCCTCCAATACATAGTCCTATCAACATACAACTAACCCTATGGTGTGATCCACGCGCGCGCTCATATGATGGGCACCAAAGGACAACAACATAACCACAAGCAAATTAAATCAATCATATCAATTCATTAACCACCGTTAGGACAACGAAAATCTACTCAAACATCATAGGATGGCAACACATCATTGGATAATAATATGAAGCATAAAGCACCATGTTCAAGTATAGGGTACAGCGGGTTGCGGGATAGTGGACAGCTATAGATAGAGGGGGGGGAAGGTGATGGAGATGTTGGTGAAGATGGCGGAGGTGTTGGTGTAGATTGCGGCGATGATGATGGCCCCCGGCATCGTTCCGGCGCCACCAGAAGCGAGGGGGAGAGCCCCCTCCTTCTTCTTCTTCCTTGACCTTCTCCCTAGATGGGAGAAGGGTTTTCCCTCTGGTCCATGGTCTCCATGGCATGGGAGGGGCGAGAGCCCCTCCGAGATTGGATATGTCTCTCTGTCTCTCTCTGTTTCTGCGTTTCCTGCTGTTGCCCTTTCACCGTTTCGTATATATATGGAGATCCGTAACTCCGATTGGACTGAAACCTTCGCCGTGATTTTTTACCGAAAATTAACTTTCTTGCGGCCGAAGAAGGGCATCGACCGCCTTACGGGTGGACCACGAGGGTCAGGGGCGCGCCCCCTGCCTTGTGGCCACCTCGAGCACCGTCTCACGTGGATTTTTCTTCCGGAATTCTCAAAATATTCCAAAAATATTCTCCGTCTGTTTTTATCCCGTTTGAATTCCGTTTGATATGGATATTCTGTGAAACCAAAAACATGCAACAAACAAGAACTGGCACTAGGCACTGGATCAATATGTTAGTCCCAGAAATGATATAAAAAGTTGCCAAAAGTATATGAAAGTTGTAGAGTATTGGCATGGAACAATCAAAAGTTATAGATACGATGGAGACGTATCAGGATCCCCAAGCTTAATTCCCGCTCGTCCTCGAGTAGGTAAATGATAAAAAAATAATTGTTGATGTGGAATGCTACCTAGCATAATCTTGATCACATATCTAATCATGGCTTGAATATTAAGACACGAGTGATTTAAAGCAATAGTCTATCATTTGACATAAAAACAATAATACTTCAAGCCCACCAATAAAGCAATCATGTCTTTTCAAAACAACAAGGCCAAAGAAAGTTATCCCTACAAAATCATATAGTCTGGCTATGCTCCATCTTCACCACACAAAATATTCACATCATGCACAACCCCGATGACAAGCCGAGCAATGGGTTCATACTTTTTAACGCGCTTCAGCATTTTCAACCCTCACGCAATACATGAGCGTGATCCATGGACATAGCACTATAGATGGAATAGAATGGTGTTTGTGGAGAAGACAAAAAGGAGAAGGTAGTCTCACATCAACTAGGCGTATCAACGGGCTATGGAGATGCCCATCAATAGATATCAATGTGAGTGAGTAGGGATTGCCATGCAACGGATGCACTAGAGCTATAAGTATATGAAAGCTCAAACTGAAACTAAGTGGGTGTGCATCCAACTTGCTTGCTCATGAAGACCTAGGACATTTGAGGAAGCCCATCATTGGAATATACAAGCCAAGTTCTATAATGAAAATTCCCACTAGTATATGAAAGTGATAACTCAAGAGACTCTCTATATGAAGAACATGGTGCTACTTTGAAGCACAAGTGTGGTAAAAGGATAGTAACATTGCCCCCTTTCCCCCCTTTTTTGCGGGCTTCTTTGGCCCCCCTTTTTATTTAGGCTTCTTTGGCCTCTCTCTTTTTTTTCTTGGGATAATGCTCTAATAATGATGATCATCACACTTTTATTTACTTACAACTCGATACTAGAACAAAGATGTGACTCTATAGGAATGCCTCCAGCGGTGTACCGGGATGTGCAATGATCTAGCGTAGCAATGACATCAAAAAAACGGACAAGCCATGAAAACATCATGCTAGCTATCTTACGATCATGCAAAGCAATATGACAATGAATGCTCAAGTCATGTATATGATGATGATGGAAGTTGCATGGAAATATATCTCGGAATGGCTATGGAAATGCCATGATAGGTAGGTATGGTGGCTCTTTTGAGGAAGGTATATGGTGGGTTTATGGTACCGGCGAAAGTTGTGCGATACTAGAGAGGCTAGCAATGATGGAAGGGTGAGAGTGCGTATAATCCATGGACTCAACATTAGTCATAAAGAAATCACATACTTATTGCAAAAGTTTATTAGCCCTCGAAGCAAAGTACTACTACACATGCCCCTAGGGGGATAGATTGGTAGGAAAAGACCATCGCTCGTCCCCGACCGCCACTCATAAGGAAGACAATCAATAAAAACCTCATGCTCCGACTTTGTTACGTAGGTTCACCATATGTGCATGCTACGGGAATCACAAACCTCAACACAAGTATTTCTACTAATCCACAACTACCCACTAGCATGACTCTAATATCACCATCTTTATATCGCAAAACTATTGCAAGGAATCAAACATATCATATTCAGCGATCTACAAGTTTTATGTAGGATTTTATGACTAACCATGTGAATGACCAGTTCCTGTCATCTCTCTAAATAGATATAAGTGAAGCAAGAGAGTTTAATTCTTTCTACAAAAGATGTGCCCGCGCTCTAACAAATATAAGTGAAGCAAAAGAGCATTCTACAAATGGCGGTTTTCTATGTAAAGGGAAACAGGCAATCCAAACTTCAAATGATATAAGTGAAGCACATGAAGCATTCTATAAAGTCATACTCAAAAGAAATAAGTGAAGTGCATAGAGCATTCTATAAATCAACCAAGGACTATCTCATACCAGCATGGTGCATAAAAGAAAGATGAAAACTAAATGCAAAAGACGCTCCAAGATTGCACATATCGCATGAACGAAACGAATCCGAAAACATATCGATATTTATTGAAGAAAGAGGGGATGCCTTCCGGGGCATCCCCAAGCTTAGACGCTTGAGTATCCTTTAATGTTTACTTGGGGTGCCTTGGCATCCCCAATCTTGAGCTCTTGCCTCTCTTCCTTCTTCTCACATCGAGACCTTCTCGATCATCGAACACTTCATCCACACAAAACTTCAACAGAAAACTCGGTAAGATCCGTTAGTATAATAAAGCGAATCACTACTCTAAGTACTGTTGCAAACCAATTCATATTTTGCTTTTTCATTGTGCCTACTGTAATATAACTTTTACATGGCTTAATCCACTGATATAAATCGTTAGTTTCATCAAAACAAGCAAACTATGCATCAAAAACAGAATCTGTCTAAAACAGAACAGTCTGTAACAATCTGAACATTCACCATACTTCTGATACTTGCAAAATTCTGCCAAAACTAGGAAAAATAAAAAATTGTATAGAAAGACACTGCAAAAAGAATCAGAACCATTTGACGTTCCAGCTAAAAATGTAAAATCGCGTACTACAGCCAAAGTTTCTGTCCTGCACCGTACAGACCATCAAGCAAATGTAAACATCCCAAAGGCAAACCTTGGCACATTAGTTTTATAATACAATGGAATTGTACAAGGGGATAATTATTTTTGTTGAAAAGTTTCTGTAATCAAGATTCACAAAGTTGACGTGAGCATGAACAAAGTTCAAGGAGCTCTCCCACTTCAACAATGCTTGTCTTTCTCACTTTCACTTTCCTTTTTGAAAAAGTTTTGGGTTACCCTCTTTATTTTTGTTGTTTTTAAACTATATGAAAGCACTCAACAGAAATAAATGACTCTCTAAAACTTTCGGTTTGTCTCCCTGGCAGCGCTTTCTTTAAATCCATTAAGCTAGGCATATAGTGCTCAAGTAATGAATCCACCCGGATCCCAAGGTATATCAAAGCCAATTTTAATTAACAATGATTGTAATTTAGTAGTGAGCACAAAGTAACATATATCATGCAACAACGAAGTCTAACTCTCTTCCTATGCATCGGCATGTCATAAAAGAACAATTCATACACACATAGTAAAGGCCAATGCATAGTATAAATAGTTTCTTGCAATTTTATCGTATTGGAAACATAGAGAGGTGGAGATATAATTCCTCTCTCATAATAATTGCAAGTAGGAGCAGCAAGAACATGCATATTATATTCATCAAAATCATCATGTGTAATAGACTAATAGTAAGACGCAACCCATCAATATAATCCTTAATAAATGCAAACTTCTCCGATATAGTGTAGTCGGGAGAATTCAAAAAGATAATAGGACTATCATGCGTGGATGCAATAGCAACAATTTCATGTTTAACATAAGGAACTATAGCAAGTTCATCTCCATAAGCATAATTCATATTGGCATCTTGGCCACAAGCATAGCAAGCATCATCAAAATGGGATATTTCAAGAGAATCAAAGGGATCATAACAATCATCATAGCAATCATCCTTCGATAAGCACGAAGGGAAATTAAACAATGTATGAGTTGAAGAGTTACTCTCATTAGAAGGTGGGCACGGGTAGCTAATCCGCTCTTCCTCCTTTTGTTCTTTGCTCTCCTCCTCATCTTTTTCATCCAATGAGCTCACAGTTTCATCAATTTCTTCTTCCATAGACTCCTGCAAAATATTAGTCTCTTCTTGGACAGCGGGGTAGTCCTCAATATATGGTTCAACATAGGCATTAGAAGCATAATTATGATAGCAATATTTAAGTATGGCAAAATTTTCAGATTTGTAAAGAGTAGCATCATACATTTTGATCAAAGAAGCAATTTCATAAGCACCCTTAAAAGCAACAAATTCTTCAATTTGTTGAACATCACAGTAACTATAAACACCCTTAGCATACGAAGATACGATTGCATTATCACTAAACTCACATTGATAGGGAAGGTGTTTCTTAGGGTTTTCAGAACAACAAGTAATATCATATATTTCGCATAAATTCCAAGCATAACATTGCAAACGATGAATTTAACCCAGTAAAATTTTCCCTTTTTCAGATATTCGGTGTCGCACATAACAAGCATGATCATCTAAAGATTTTCCCTCAACTAAACTAGTTGGGGTTTCAGCACGAGCACATAGGGATCGAAGATGATCCAAGTAATAAGCTTCAACAGTGTGATAGATTTTGAGTGGTTCTTCAACCATTGGTTCAGTAGGTACAACTAATTTTTTTGGTATTTTGCGTTTCCTACCCATAACTAAAGATAAAAAACAACTAAGAACAGCAAATAAAAATTACTTAGTGATAAAGCAAACAAGCACACACGAGAATATTCACCCCACGCTATTGTTCCCCGGCAATGGCGCCAGAAAAAGGTCTTGATAACCCACAAGTAGAGGGGATCGCAACAGTTTTCGATAAGTAAGTGTCGAACCCAACGAGGAGCTAAAGGCAGAACAAATATTCCCTCAAGTTTTATCGACCACCGATACAACTCTATGCACAGTTGATGTTCGCTTTACCTAGAACAAGTATGAAACTAGAAGTACTTTGTAGGTGTTGTTGGATAGGTTTGCAAGATAATAAGGAGCAAGTAAATAAAAGCTAAGGGTTGTTGTAAGTAAAGAAGCAATAAAGTAAATATAGCGACTGTGGAAAAGTGGTGGTAGGAGTTGCGAAATTGTCCCTAAGCAATTGACTACTTTACTAGACCGATAGCAAGTATTATGTGGGAGAGGCCACTGCTAACATGTCATCCCTGACTTGGAATTCTATGCACTTATGATTGTAACTATTAGGAAGCATCCGCAACTACTAACGTTCATTAAGGTAAAACCCAACCATAGCATTAAGATATATTGCTCACCCTTCAATCCCGTATGCATCAATTTCTATGCTAGGTTGAAGCTTCTGTCACTCTTGCCCTCCAATACATAGTCCTATCAACATACAACTAATCCTATGGTGTGATCCACGCGCGCGCTCATATGATGGGCACCAAAGGACAACAACATAACCACAAGCAAATTAAATCAATCATAGCAATTCATCAACCACCGTTAGGACAACGAAAATCTACTCAAACATCATAGGATGGCAACATATTATTGGATAATAATATGAAGCATAAAGCACCATGTTCAAGTAGAGGGTACAGCGGGTTGCGTGAGAGTGGGCCGCTATAGATAGAGGGGGAAGGTGATGGGGATGTTGGTGAAGATGGCGGAGGTGTTGGTGTAGATTGCGGCGATGATGATGGCCCCCGGCATCGTTCCTGCGCCACCGGAAGCGAGGGGGGAGAGCCCCCTCCTTCTTCTTCTTCCTTGACCTTCTCCCTGGATGGGAGAAGGGTTTCCCCTCTGGTCCATGGTCTCCATGGCATGGGAGGGGCGAGAGCCCCTCCGAGATTGGATCTGTCTCTCTGTCTCTCTTTGTTTCTGCGTTTCCTGTTGTTGCCCTTTCACCGTTTCGTATATATATATATGGAGATCTGTAACTCCGATTGGACCGAAACCTCGCCGTGATTTTTTACCGAAAATTAGCTTTCTTGCGGCCGAAGAAGGGCATCAACCGCCTTACGGGTGGACCACGAGGGTCAGGGGCGCGCCGAGGGGGCAGGCGCGCCCCCTGCCTCGTGGCCACCTCGGGATTTTTCTTCCGAAATTCTCCAAATATTCCAAAAATATTCTCCGTCCGTTTTTATCCCATTTGGATTCTGTTTGATATGGATATTCTGCGAAACCAAAAACATGCAACAAACAGGAACTGGCATTGGGCACTGGATCAATATGTTAGTCCCAGAAATAATATAAAAAGTTGCCAAAAGTATATGAAAGTTGTAGAATATTGGCATGGAACAATCAAAAATTATAGATACGACGGAGACGATATCACCTCCCTGCTAAACTAATAGCAAGGCACACATCAAGTCTTGGTACACAGCACGGCATACTTTATAGAACCTATGGCCAAGGCATAGGGAATGACTTTCATTCTCATTCTATTTTCTGCCGTGGTCGGGCTTTGAGTCTTACTCAATTTCACACCTTGTAACACAGGCAAGAATTCTTTCTTTGACTGTTCTATTTCGAACTACTTCAAAATATTGTCAAGGTATGTACTCATTGAAAAAACTTATCAAGCGTCTTGATCTATCTCTATAGATCTTGAAGCTCAATATGTAAGCAGCTTCACCGAAGTCTTTCTTTTGAAAAACTCCTTTCAAACACTCCTTTATGCTTTACAGAATAATTCTACATTATTTCCGATCAACAATATGTCATTCACATATACTTATCAAAAATGCTGTAGTGCTCCCACTCACTTTCTTGTAAATACAGTCTTCATCGCAAGTCTGTATAAAACTATATGCTTTGATCAACTTATCAAAGCGTATATTCCATCTCCGAGATGCTTGCACCAGTCCATAGATGGATCGCTGGAGCTTGCATATTTTGTTAGCACCTTTAGGATTGACAAAACCTTCTGGTTGCATCATATACAACTCTTCTTTAATAAATCCAATAAGGAATGCAGTTTTGTATATCCATTTGCCAGATTTCATAAAATGTGGCAATTACTAACATGATTCGGACAGACTCAAGCATAGATACGAGTGAGAAACTCTCATCGTAGTCAACACCTTGAACTTGTCGAAAACCTTTTGCGACAATTCTAGCTTTATAGATAGTAACACTACTATCAGCGTCCGTCTTCCTCTTGAAGATCCATTTATTTTCTATGGTTTGCCGATCATCGGGCAAATCCATCAAAGTCCATACTTTGTTCTCATACATGGATCATATCTCAGATTTCATGGCCTCAAACCATTTTGCGGAATCTGGGCTCATCATCGCTTCCTCGTAGTTCGCAAGTTCGTCATGGTCTAGTAACATGACTTCCAGAACAGGATTACCGTACCACTCTGGTGCGGATCTCACTCTGGTTTACCTACGAGATTCAGTAGTATCTTGTTCTGAAGTTTCATGATCATTATCATTAACTTCCTCACTAACTGGTGTAGGTGTCACAGGAACAGTTTTCTGTGATGTACTACTTTCCAATAAGGGAGCAGGTACAGTTACCTCGTCAAGTTCTACTTTCCTCCCACTCACTTCTTTCGAGAGAAACTCCTTCTCTGGAAAGGATCCATTCTCAGCAACGAATTTGCCTTCGGATCTGTGATAGAAGGTGTACCCAACATTTTTCTTTTGGGTATCCTATGAAGACGCACTTCTCCGATTTGGGTTTGAGCTTATCAGGTTGAAACTTTTTCACATAAGCATTGCAACCTCAAACTTTAAGAAACGACAACTTTGGTTTCTTGCCAAACCACAGTTCATAAGGCGTCGTCTCAACGGATTTTGATGGTGCCCTATTTAACGTGAATGCAGCTGTCTCTAATGCATAACCCCAAAATGATAGTGGTAGATCGGTAAGATACATCATGGATTGCACTATATTCAATAAAGTACGGTTATGACGTTCGGACACACCATTACATTGTGGTGTTCCAGGTGGCGTGAGTAGTGAAACTATTTCACATTGTTTTTAACTGAAGGCCAAACTCGTAACTCAAATACTCTTCTCTACGATCAGATCGTAGAAACTTTATTTTCTTGTTACGATGATTTTTCACTTCACTCTGAAATTCTTTGAACTTTTCAAATGTTTCAGACTTATTTATCATCAAGTAGATATACTCATATCTGCTCAAATCATCTGTGAAGATCAGAAAATAATGATACTTGTCGCGAGCCTCAATATTCATCGGACCACATACATCAGTATGTATGATTTCCAACAAATTTGTTGCTCGCTCCATTGTTCCGAAGAACGGAGTCTTAGTCATCTTGCCCATGAGGCATGGTTCGCAAGCATCAACTGATTCATAATCAAGTGATTCCAAAATCCCATCAGCATGGAGTTTCTTCATGCGCTTTACACCAATATGACCTAAATGGTAGTGCTACAAATAAGTTGCACTATCATTATTAACTTTGCATCTTTTGGTTTCAATATTATGATTATGTGTATCACTACAATCGAGATCCAACGAACTATTTTCATTGGGTGTGTAACCATATAATGTTTTATTCATGTAAATAGAACAACAATTTATTCTCTTTCTTAAATGAATAACCGTATTACAATAAACATGATCAAATCATATTCATGCTTAACGCAAACACCAAATAACACTTATTCTGGTTCAACACTAATCCCGAAAGTATAGGGAGTGTGCGATAATGATCATATCAATCTTGGAACCACTTCCAACACACATCGTCACTTCACCCTTAACTAGTCTCTGTTTATTCTACAACTCCCGTTTCGAGTTACTAATCTTAGCAACTGAACTAGTATCAAATACTGAGAGGTTGCTATAAACACTAGTAAAGTACACATCAATAACATGTATATCAAATATACTTATGTTCACTTTGCCATCCTTCTTATCTGCCAATCACTTGGGGTAGTTCCGCTTCCAGTGACCAGTCCCTTTGCAGTAGAAACACTTAGTTTCAGGCTTTAGGACCAGACTTGGGCTTCTTCACTTGAGCAGCAACTTGCTTGCTGTTCTTCTTGAAGTTCCCCTTCTTCCCTCTGCCCTTTTTCTTGAAACTAGTGGTCTTGTCTACCATCAACACTTGATGTTTTTCTCGATTTCTACCTTCGTCAATTTCCGCATTACGAAGAGCTTGGGAATCGTTTCCGTTATCCCTTGCATATCATAGTTCATCATGAAGTTCTACTAACTTGGTGATGGTGACTAGAGAATTCTGTCAATCACTATCTTATCTGGAAGATTAACTCCCACTTGATTCAAGCGATTGTAGTACTCAGACAATCTGAGCTTATGCTCACTAGTTGAGCGATTCTCCTCCATCTTTTAGCTATAGAACTTGTTGGAGACTTCATATCTCCCAACTCGGGTATTTGCTTGAAATATTAACTTCAACTCCTGGAACATCTCATATGCTCCATGACGTTCAAAACGTCTTTGAAGTCCCGATTCTAAGCCATTAAGCATGGTGCACTAAACTATCAAGTAGTCATCATATTGAGCTAGCCAAACGTTCATAACGTCTGCATCTGCTCCTGCAATAGGTCCGTCACCTAGCGGTGCATCAAGGACACAATTCTTCTGTACAGCAATGAGGATAAACCTCAGATCACGGATCCAATCCGCATCATTGCTACTAACATCTTTCAACACAATTTTCTCTAGGAACATATCAAAAATAAACACAGGGAAACAACAACGCAAGCTATTGATCTACAACATAATTTTCAAAATACTACCAGGACTAAGTTCATGATAAATTTAAGTTTAGTTAATTTAATTAATTAAAGAACTCCCACTTAGATAGACATCCCTCTAATCCTCTAAGTGATCACGTGATCCAAATTAACTAAACCATAACCGATCATCACGTGAGATGGAGTAGTTTTCAATGGTGAACATCGTTATGTTGATCATATCTACTATATGATTCACGCTCGACCTTTCGGTCTCCATGTTCCGAGGCCATATCTGTATATGCTTGGCTCGTCAAGTATAACCTGAGTATTCCGCGTGTGCAACTGTTTTGCACCCGTTGTATTTGAACGTAGAACCTATCACACCTGATCATCACGTGGTGTCTCAGCATAAAGAACTTTCGCAACGGTGCATACTCAGGGAGAACACTTCTTGATAATTTAGTGAGAGATCATCTTATAATGCTACCGTCAATCAAAGCAAGATAAGATGCATAAAAGGATAAACATCACATGCAATCAATATAAGTGATATGATATGGCCATCATCATCTTGTGCCTGTGATCTCCATCTCTGAAGCACCGTCATGATCACCATCGTCACCGGCACGACACCTTGATCTCCATCGTAGCATCGTTGCCGTCTCGCCAATCTTATGCTTCCACGACTATCGCTACCGCTTAGTGATAAAGTAAAGCATTACATCGCGATTGCATTGCATACAATAAAGCGACAACCATATGGCTCCTGCCAGTTGCCGATAACTCGGTTACAAAACATGATCATCTCATACAATAAAATTTAGCATCATGTCTTGACCATATCACATCACAACATGCCCTGCAAAAACAAGTTAGACGTCCTCTACTTTGTTCTTGCAAGTTTTACGTGGCTGCTACGGGCTTAAGCAAGAACCAATCTCACCTACGCATTAAAACCACAACGATAGTTTGTCAAATAGACTCCTTTTTAACCTTCGCAAGGACCGGGCGTAGCCATACTCGGTTCAGCTAAAGTTGGAGAGACAGTCGCCCGCAAGCCACCTATGTGCAAAGCACGTCGGGGAAATCGGTCTCGCGTAAGCGTACGCGTAATGTTGGTCCGGGTCGTCTCGTCCAACAATGCCGCCGAACCAAAGTATGACATGCTGGTAGGCAGTATGACTTATATCGCCCACAACTCATTTGTGTTCTACTCGTGCATATAACATCAATATAAATAACCTAGGCTCGGATGCCACTGCTGGGTTTCGTAGTAATTTCAAAAAAATTCCTACGCACACGCAAGATCATGTGATGCATAGCAACGAGAGGGGAGAGTGTTGTCTACGTACCCACGCAGACCGACTGCGGAAGCGTTGATGCAACGTAGAGGAAGTAGTCGTACGTCTTCACGATCCAACCGATCAAGTATCGAAACTACGGCACCTCCGAGTTCGAGCACACGTTCAGCTCGATGACGATCCCCGGACTCCGATCCAGCAAAGTGTCGGGGAAGAGTTCCGTCAGCACGACGGCGTGGTGACGATCTTGATGCACTACAGCAGCAGGGCTTCGCCTAAACTCCGCTACAGTATTATCGAGGAATATGGTGGCTGGGGGCACCGCACACGGCTAAGGAATAGATCATGTGGATCAACTTCTGTGTTCTAGGGTGCCTCTACCTCAGTATATAAAGGACTAGAAGGGGGGAGGCTGGCCGGCCACAAGGGGTGCGCCAGGAGAGTCCTACTCCCTCTGGGAGTAGGATTCCCCCCCCCCCAATCCTAGTTGGAATAGGATTCGCGGAGGGGGAAAAGAGAAGGAGGGGGCCGGCCACCTCTCCTAGTCCTAATAGGACTAGGGGAAGGGGGAGGCGCGCAGCCCATGTAGGGCTGCCTCTTCTCTTTTCCACTAAGGCCCATCATGGCCCATTTAACTCCCGGGGGGTTCCGGTAACCTTCCCGGTACTCCGGTAAAATCCCGATTTCACCCGGAACACTTCCGGTATCCAAACATAGGCTTCCAATATATCAATATTTATGTCTCGACCATTTCGAGACTCCTCGTCATGTCCGTGATCACATCCGGGACTCCGAACAACCTTCGGTGCATCAAAATGCATAAACTCATAATATAACTGTCATCGTAACCTTAAGCGTGCGGACCCTACGGGTTCGAGAACAATGTAGACATGACCGAGACACGTCTCCGGTCAATAACCAATAGCGGGACCTGGATGCCCATATTGGCTCCTACATATTCTACGAAGATCTTTATCGGTCAGACCGCATAACAACATACGTTGTTCCCTTTGTCATCGGTATGTTACTTGCCCGAGATTCGATCGTCGGTATTCCAATACCTAGTTCAATCTCGTTACTGGAAAGTCTCTTTACTCGTTCCGTAATACATCATCTTGCAACTACCTCATTAGTTGCAATGCTTGCAAGGCTTATGTGATGTGCATTACCGAGAGGGCCCAGAGATACCTCTCCGACAATCGGAGTGACAAATCCTAATCTCGAAATACGCCAACCCAACATCTACCTTTGGAGACACCTGTAATGCTCCTTTATAATCACCCAGTTACGTTGTGACGTTTGGTAGCACCCAAAGTGTTCCTCTGGCAAACGGGAGTTGCATAATCTCATAGTCATAGGAACATGTATATGTCATGAAGAAAGCAATAGCAACATACTAAACGATCGGGTGCTAAGCTAATGGAATGGGTCATGTCAATCAGATCATTCAACTAATGATGTGACCTCGTTAATCAAATAACAACACTTTGTTCATGGTTAGGAAACATAACCATCTTTGATTAACGAGCTAGTCAAGTAGAGGCATACTAATGACACTCTGTTTGTTTATGTATTCACACATGTATTATGTTTCCGGTTAATAAAATTCTAGCATGAATAATAAACATTTATCATGAAATAAGGAAATAAATAATAACTTTATTATTGCCTATAGGGCATATTTCCTTCAGTTCCCTCGTTTGACACCGTCGTCGATTCATGGGACACCCAGTATCTGGGAGCGCCCACCATATTTTGCACGCATCCGCACACTTCTCCTTTACATCGGTATCTCAATCGAGTTACCGGAACCGGAATGTTGCCGTGGCACTATTTCGTTATCGTTGCCGTGGCACCCCTTTCCTTTCCACCACGGTGACAAATGCTTCTTATTGCTCTTGTCAAATTTTAACAAAAATTGCATAAACTTGAACATGACATCCGCATCATGATAACAACATTTAATATGTTTAAAAATTGTTATTTGCTTTAATTTGCTAAATGCATGTGAGGATTTGCCGGAATCATTGTTTGATGTTTCCGGCCTCTTTTAAACTTGCCTAGTTAGGTAGTTTTATTATGCTTCTCCTCTTGCCATGTTTAACAACCTTTAATATTGTTGGGTACCTAAACGAGAGAGAACTAAATAAGTCATGTGGTGTTTTCCTCAATATGCAACTCCGTTGCATATTGATCTCCACTTAACTTGTAGTGTTGTTTGTTGCACTTTGCCATGTCATGCTTCTTTAAACCGGACATTCATCATGCTTGTTTGCACATCATGCCATGCTTATGGATGGTTGTTTACTATGTTGCTTGCTTCTTTCCGGGTTGCTTCTCTCGTTAGCTTCGGTTACGTTCCGGAGTTGTGAGGATCCGTTCGACTACGCCCGTGTGTCTTCTTCATGGACTCGTTCTTCTTCCTTGCGGGATCTCAGGCAAGATGACCATACCCTCGAAATCACTTCTATCTTTGCTTGCTAGTTGCTCGCTCTTTTGCTATGCCTATGATGCGATACCTACCACTTGCTTATCATGCCTCCCATATTGTTAAACCAAGCCTCTAACCCACGTTGTCCTAGCAAACCGTTGTTTGGCTATGTTACCGCTTTGCTCAGCCCCCCTTATAGCGTTGTTAGTTGCAGGTGAAGATTGAAGTATGTTCCTTGTTGGAACATGGAGTTGTTTTTCCTTGTTGGAACATGTTTACTTGTTGGGATATCACAATATCGCTTATCTAATTAATGCATCTATATACTTGGTAAAGGGTGGAAGGCTCGGCCTTATGCCTGGTGTTTTGTTCCACTCTTGCCACCCTAGTTTCTGTCATATTGGTGTTATGTTCCCGGATTTTGCGTTCCTTACGCGGTTGGGTTATAATGGGAACCCGTTGACAGTTCGCCTTGAATAAAACTCCTCCAGCAAGGCCCAACCTTGGTTTTACCATTCGCCACCTAGCCTCTTCTTTCCCTTGGGTCGGCCAGCCCAAGGGTCATCTTTATTTTAACCCCCCCCCCCGGGCCAGTGCTTCTCTAAGTGTTGGTCCAACCCAGAGCACTGTGCGGGGTCGTCCCTTGGCAACTTGGGTTACGTTGGCTCCCGTACGCCTAGCTTATCCGGTGTGCCCTGAGAACGAGATATGTGCAGCTCCTATCAGGATTTGTCGGCACAGCGGGTGGTCTTGCTGGACTTGTTTTACCATTGTCGAGGATGTCTTGTAACCGGGATTCCGAGCCTGATCGGGTCTTCCCGCTAGAAGGAATATCCTTCTTGACCGTGAGAGCTTGTGATGGGCTAAGTTGGGACACCCCTGCAGGGATTTGATCTTTCGAAAGCCGTGCCCGCGGTTATGGGCAGATGGGAATTTGTTAATGTCCGTTTGTAGAAAACCTGAAGATGACCTTAATTAAAATACATCAACCGCGTGTGTAGCTGTGATGGTCTCTTCTCGGCAGAGTCCGGGAAGTGAACACGGCGTTGGAGTTATGTTTGACGTAGGTTGTTTTAGGATCACTTCTTGATCATAGATTTCTCGAACGTGCTTTGCCTTCTCTTCTTGCTCTCATTTGCGTATGTTAGCCACCATATATGCTAGTCGCTTGCTGCAGCTCCACATCATACCTTTACCCTACCTATAAGCTTAAATAGTCTTGATCGCGAGGGTGTGAGATTGCTGAGTCCCCGTGACTCACAGTTACTTCCAAAACCAGTTTGCAGGTGCCGATGTTACCGAGCAGGTGACGCAACCAAGCTCAAGGAGGAGCTCGATGAAGATCTTGTCCTTTGTGTTGTTTCGTTCTAGTTGATCAGTAGTGGAGCCCAGTCGGGACGATCGGGGATCTGTGTAGCTTTTGGGGTAGTCTTCTTTTATTTTGGTTCCATAGTCGGACCTTGAGTGTATCTGGATGTATGTAATGCTTTATTCATGTAATTGTGTGAAGTGGCGATTGTAAGCCAACTATGTATCTCTTTTCCCTTATGTATTACATGGGTTGTGTGAAGATTACCTCACTTGCGACATTGCTTTCAATGGGGTTATGCCTCTAAGTTGTGCTTCGACACGTGGGAGATATAGCCGCATCGAGGGTGTTACATAGTTGCCCAAATCGCTATGACAAGCGTCATCCTGGGAAAGGCGGCAAGACCGCTATTGTTGTCATTGGAGACACTGACATGAAGGATGCTGGGTATGGTATATTTCCCACTATTCTTTCAGTATGTCATTCTCCTGATTGGTTGATTGACACGGGTGCTAATGTGCATGTATGCAGTGATATTTCCATGTTTTCGTCTTATCAAACCCCAGGGACTTCAACCATGCTGATGGGCAACGGTTCAAGTGCTTCTGTTCGTGGTGTTGCCACGGTCGATCTGAAGTTTACTTCCCGGAAGATCGTGCGGCTGAAGAACGTGCATTATGTCCCCTCTGTCAATAAAAATCTTGTTAGCGGATCTCTTCTGTGTAGAGATGGCTACAAGCTTGTCTTTGAGTCGAATAAATTTGTAATATCCAAGTATGGAACCTTTGTTGGTAAAGGCTATGAGTCAGGAGGCCTTTTTCGTTTATCCTTATCAGACGTTTGCAATAAAGTTGTTCATCATATTTACAACAATAGTGAATCAAATGTGTGGTATTCACGTCTTTGTCATGTTAACTTTGGTTGCATGTCGCGACTAGCCAAATTGAACTTAATCCCTAGTTTCACCACTGTCAAGGGATCTAAGTGTCAAGTTTGTGTGTAAGCTAAGCAACCTCGTAAGTCTCACACGACTGCGGAAACGAGAAATCTTGCACCACTAGAACTCATACATTCAGATCTATGTGAAATGAATGGTGTTTTGATAAAAGGTGGAAAGAAATATTTCATGACGTTAATTGACGACTCCACTGGATACTGCCGTGTGTATCTTCTGAAATCTAAGGATGAGGCTTTGAACTTCTTCAAGATCTATAAAGATGAAGTGGAAAACCAACTTGATCGGAACATCAAGAGGCATAGGTTCGACCGTGGTGGAGAGTATTTTTCCAATGAATTTGATGCCTTTTGTGTGGAACATGGTATAATCCATGAGAGGACGCCTCCCTATTCACCTCAATCAAATGGGGTAGCCAAAAGAAAGAACCGTACTCTAACTGATATGGTTAACGCCATGTTAGACACATCGGGTCTCTCCAAGGCATGGTGGGGGGAGGCGATATTGACTGCATGTCATGTCCTAAACCGAGTTCCCACAAAGAATAAAGAGATAACTCCATTCGAGGAATGAGAGAAAAAAAAGATTAAAACTCTCTTATCTACGAACCTGGGGTTGTTTGGCGAAAGTCAATGCGCCAATTCCAAAGAAGCGTAAGCTTGGACCAAAGACCGTGGATTGTGTTTTCCTGGGATATGCTTTTCATAGCATTGGTTATATATTCTTGGTTGTAAAATCTGAGGTACCTGACATGCATGTCGGTACGATCATGGAGTCAAATGATGCGACTTTCTTTGAAGATATCTTTCCCATGAAGGATATGGCTACCTCATCTAATCAGGAGATGCCTAGTTCATCGAATCAGGAATCAGTTACAATTACTGAACCTGCCATTTCGATGGAACACTTTGAAAATCCTGTGGAGGAGAACAATGAAGTTCCTATTAGGAGCAAGTGACAGAGGACTGCAAAGTCCTTTGGTGATGATTTTCTTGTGTATCTCATAGATTACACTCCGAGTTCTATTTCAGAGGCCTATGCATCTGAAGATGCTGACTTCTGGAAGGAAGCGGTTCGTAGTGAGATGGATTCCATCTCGACGAATGAAACTTGGGAGATAACTGATTGTCCTTATGGGTGCAAACCTATAGGGTGTAAATGGGTATTCAAGAAGAAGCTTAGGCCTGATGGTACTATTGAAAAGTACAAGGCTCGGCTCGTGGCTAAGGGTTATACCCAAAAGGAATGTGAAGACTTCTTTGGTACTTACTCACATGTGGCTCGACTGACCACTATTCGAGTTCTACTTTCACTAGCTGCCTCACATGGTCTTCTCGTTCATCAAATGGATGTTAAGACTGCTTTTCTAAATGGAGAGTTGGACGAGGAAATTTATATGGAACAACCAGATGGGTTTGTACTAGATGGCCAGGAAGGAAAAGTGTGCAAGTTGCTGAAGTATTTGTATGGACTCAAGCAAGCACCCAAACAGTGGCATGAGAAGTTTGAAAGAACTTTAACAGCTGCAGGCTTTGTTGTAAACGAAGCTGACAAATGTGTGTACTATCGCCATGGTGGGGGCAAGGGAGTTATCCTTTGCTTGTATGTTGATGACATACTGATTTTCGAAACAAATCTGAATGTTATTAAGGAGGTCAAGGATTTCCTATCTCGTTGTTTTGAGATGAAGGATTTAGGAGTGGTTGATGTCATTCTGAACATCAAGTTGCTGAGAGACGGTGATGGTGGGATTACATTGCTTCAATCTCACTATGTGGAAAAGATCTTGAGTCGCTTTGGCTATAGTGACTGCAAGCCCTCTCCAACACCATATGATGTGAGTGTGTTATTTCGAAAGAATCGAAGAATTGCTAGAGATCAATTGAAATATTCTCAGATTATTGGCTCGCTTATGTACTTAGCCAGTGCTACAAGACCTGACATCTCTTTTGCTGTTAGCAAACTGAGTTGGTTTGTCTCAAAACCAGGAGATGTGCATTGGAAAGCTCTAGAGAGAGTGTCGTGGAATTGTAACGGCAGATGTCCTAGTGTGAGGACTTAGTCATGAGGCCAATGCATCTATGTGGTAGCTTGAACGGGGTTGGTCAGAATCGAGAGACGCGACACAATACAAGGGTTTTAGACAGCTTCGGGCCCCGGGAAACATCATCCGGTAAAAACTCTACATGCTGTTTGTGGCTAGGTCTCATTATCATCACGAGGGAGTCGCCGTAAACCGTCTCTCCTAGTTGTGTCTAGTATTAACCATTATTTTCTCTCCCTCTTGGGGTGCCCTGCCCCTCCTTATATATGTTGAAGGGGCGGGTTACATGAGTAGTCCTATTAGGATTAGGATTACTCTATTACAAGTGGAGTCCTAGTCTTGCTTCCTTTGTAGAAGAATATTCCTTATGCCTTTCCTCTTAAGTCGGCCCATCATAACATGAGCCGACCTTCTAGGCCTTGGGCCTTGTCATCCATCTAAGATACCCGCCGGTTCACTAATGAGTCTTCAGGCTCGTGAGTCGTCACACCAGTGAACCGCCAGACATGTGAGTCGCCAATCCTCTGGCGGGTTACCAATGAAACGCTAAGTCCGGTCGGGTCATATATCCAGCCGGGTCATATCGCGGGGTATATCCCCGACATTAGCCCCTAGTTTAATTTGGATTTATCCATGTTAAACTGATCTGCAACATAAACACAAGAACAAATTTGATAGGTTGTGCTCCGGGTTAAATATTCTTGTAAGCCGGCACCTGATCATCCTTAAGTCCTTGTCATTTCCTCCTTCTAGAAAATCCGGGTCAATAGGCCGGCTTCATAATCAACTTGCTTGTAGAAGAATTATTGTAAATAAAAAACCATTTGAGTCGGCCTTCAATGCTCTGACTTGATAAAAATATTGGTCTTCAAATATTTCAACTGATATTCAGTCGGCTTGAAGATGTAGGACTTACCGGTTTATCATTGCCAAAGTTACTGGGTTATAAAAACTGATGACTCTGGGTTATGATTGTTGCCAACGCTGGGTCACGCAATTAATCTTCCTGACTTCCTTAAAACTGAGAATTTGAAAACTTTCCTCCTTTATATGCATAGTGATAACTTAAGACTTTGCTTCAATATAAATGCTGCAACCTTGAAGAAATCCAGGTTGTTCATTTCAATCATTAGTCAAAACTGAATATTCCATATATGTATCCCCCAAGTGCCCGGTTATCATGCTTGCAGCAACCTAGGACTTGTAATTGCCTTGTGCTCATAAAAACTTCAACTAATGTAGCCCCCAAGGGCCGGGTCATTATGCAATAATGAGCAGGGACTTTATAAATATAATCATGTATACTTGAGCAGCGACATGTAGCCTCCAAGGGCCGGCTCAGTAAGATAATACTGAGCTGGGACTTTATATATACTTCATTGAAAATAACATCATATGATGTAACCCCCATCATGGGGCTTGAACCCACGTCCACAAGGTTAAGAGCTTTGTGCTTTCCCAACTGAGCAGTGGATCCTTCAATATAATGGATTAAGACTTGTGTACCTTAAATTTTTTACATGAGCAATTGGTAGCCCCCAAGGGCCAGCTCATTATGATGTGATGAGTCGGTTCTTCAATAAGGCCGGTAAAAATGACTTTGCATTAGCCCGCAAGTGTCATGGTGCATGCTTGCAGCAACATGAGACTTGCATATTTTATGTCATCTCAACTTGAATGATGTAGCCCCCAAGTGTCGGGTCGTAAGCCTGCAACGACTCAGGATTATTCCTTCCATTGTAGAATAAATCATATCCATTGAATAATAACCATTGCGCTGAAGCGACTTTGAAAACCTCAATCATAATACTGGTTATTGATAACCATAATAAAAATCCAGCCATGTTGGCTATTCAAGATTTGAATAATATAATCCGGTAAGAAAACCTCAATCATTCAATATCATAATGAAAATCCAGCCAAGTTTGGCTATTAAAGATTTGTATACTTTATCTGTAGAATTGGCTCATACTGCCGGCTTACATTGCCACATCCAATGATTTAGAAGCGCATGATTCCAATGGCACAATCCAAAATATACCGACGTTTCAAACCAAGAAGGGGTTATCAACGCTATGTTCTGTGAATCAGGGAGCCCCCAAGGGATATATTTTGAACCATCAAGGCCGGGTACCTATGTTTGAGTTGTGTTGTGCAACAGACTCTCTTTGGTCCCTTTAACCCGGGCATTAAACCTCCAAGTAGGTCAGAGCTATGCTCATATGAAGTTATAATATTGGATTGATAGCCGGATTACCAAGGTAATCAGAGCTATGCTCTTATGAAATTATAATACTGGCTTGATAGCCGGATTACCAAAGTAACCAGAGTTTTGCTCTTATAATATGGGCTTGATAGCCGGATTACCGAGGTAACCAGAGCTGTGCTCTTATAATATGGGCTTGATAGCTGGATTACTGAAGTAACCAGAGCTGTGCTCTTATGATATGGGCTTGATAGCCGGATTACCGAAGTAACCAGAGCTGTGCTCTTATGACATGGGCTTGGTAGCCGGATTACCTAAGTAACCAGAGCTGTGCTCTTATAATATGGGCTTGATAGCCGAATTACCGAAGTAACCAGAGCTGTGCTCTTATGATATGGGCTTGATAGCCGGATTACCAAAGTAACCAGAGCTGTGCTCTTATAATATGGGCTTGATAGCTGGATTACCGAAGTAACCAGAGCTGTGCTCTTATGATATGGGCTTAATAGCCGGATTACCGAAGTAACCAGAGCTGTGCTCTTATAATATGGGCTTGATAGCTCGATTACCGAAGTAACCAGAGCTGTGCTCTTATGATATGGGCTTGATAGCCGGATCAAGAGGGTAGTCATAGCTATGCTCAATGAGCAGAAAGCCCCCATGTAACGCCCTCGATGCGGCTATAGCTCCCACGTGTCGAGGCACGACTTAGGAGATAACCGCATTGAAAGCAATGTCGCAAGTTAGGCAATCTCACAACATCCCATGTAATATAGATAATAAAAGGGGAGATACATAGTTGGCTTACACTCGCCACGTCAATCAAAGTACATAAATAGCATTACATCACATCAAACACTCATGGCCCGACTACGGCGCCAAAATAAAAGATAACCCAACATGCGACACGGTCCCGATCCCCCCAACTGGGCACCACTACTGATCATCAAGGAAAGACACGTAGTAACGGCGTGAGTCCTCGTCGAACTCCCACTTGAGCTCAAGCGCGTCATCTGGAATGGAATCATCAGGCCCTGCATCTGGTTTGGAAGTAATCTCTGAGCCACAGGGACTCAGCAATCTCGCACCCTCGCGATCAAGACTATTTAAGCTCATAGGTAAGGCAAGGTAAGTATATGTGGAGCTGCAGCAAGCGACTAGCATATATGGTGGCTAACCTGTTCGCAAAAGAGAGCGAGAAGAGGAGGCAAAGCGCGAACGAGCAACTAGAGGACATCCTGCAGCAAGCATTACTCCAACACGGTGTTCACTTCCCGGACTACGCCGAGAAGAGACCATCACGGTAACTCACACTGTTGATTCATTTTAATTAAGTTAAGGTTCAAGTTATCTACATCCGGACATTCAGATTGTCTTAACTTCCGGTAGGCCAGCCCAGAGTTTCCCCTGGTGGCCACCGGCGGCTGACGAGTTGGACCAACACTCAGAGGAGCACTGGCCCAGGGGGGTTTAAAATAAGATGACCCTCGGGCTCCGGAAACCCAAGGGAAAAAGGGCTAGGTGGCAAATGGTAAAACCAAGGTTGGGCATTGCTGGAAAAGATTTAATCAAGGCGAACTATCAAGGGGTTCCCATTATCACCCAACCGCGTAAGGAACGCAAAAATCCGGGAACATAACACCGATATGACGGAAACTAGGGCGGCAAGAGTGGAACAAAACACTAGGCGAGAGGCCGAGCCTTCCACCCTTTACCAAGTATATAGATGCATTAAGATAACATGGCAATATAATGATATCCCAACAAGTAAATAATGTTCCAACAAGGAACGGTCTCCAATCTTCACCTGCAACTAGTAATGCTATAAGAGGGGCTGAGCAAAGCGGTAACATAGCAATCAATGGTTTGCTAGGACAAGGTGGGTTAGAGGTTTGACATGGCAATTTAGGAGGCATGATAAGCAAGTGGTAGGCATCGTAGCATAGGCATAGCAAAAGAGCGAGCATCTAGCAAAGCAAAGATAGTAGTGATTTCGAGGGTATGATCATCTTGCCTGCAAAGTTGTCAGAGTTGACTGGATCCTCGAAAGCAAACTCAACGGGCTCCTCGTTAGCGAACTCGTCTCCCGGCTCTACCCAAACAAGACAAACAAGCAAACGGAGCACAATCAACCACGTGCAAAGCTCAAACAATATGATGCAAAGATGGTATGCTATGCGGGATGCAATATGCGATGCATATGCAAGATTTGATAAGGAATGCATGAACCTGACCTCAACTTGGAAATCCAAGTGTGCCACTGGAAAGATGAGATGAAATCGCTTGAAAACGATATAAAGAACGCCGGAATCGGAGTTACGGTTTGGAAATGGCAAGCAATTCAAATATGACCACGTTCTGTGATTTACAGCAAGTAGCCATCTAAATGCAACAATATGAACATGCTACAGCACCCAAACATGGCATAAAAATACATGGCAGGGATCCATTCATGATGCTTAACAAAAGAGTAGAACTGAGCTACGTCCAATTCATCCATTAACAGGTTCAAACAAGCATGGCAAAAATGCATTTGGCAAACAGATCTCAGACTTAGTGAAATTAACACTTGTCTGGAATTTCAGATCAGATAGCACACTTTGGAGCATGAAAAACTATATGCTAGAGGACCTGAACATGGCAAAGTAAAGCATGACATGTAGCTACTCAAAGAGCTTAACAAAAGTCCCTTAGTGACCTTGAGCCAAAAGGGATCAAAAAACCTTGAGCCAAAAGGGATCAAAAAATACAATTGCAAGCATGTGAACATGGCAAAAACATAATCAGCTCTCAGACTTAGTGAAAACTAGAGCATGCTGAAACAGATATCAAGTAGGCATGTTTACGAGCTCGATGCACTCACTACAGAGCAAGTCATGATAATCTAAGCATACACCCATAAAGAATACACAAAATACAAACTATACATGGCAAGAACAATAACATAGCATGCACGGGTCAACTACAACATCCTCGGCAAAATTGCTAACAAGTAGACAATCTGCCCAGATTCACGAAATGACAAAAGTAGAGATCGATTGACTCAAGCTAGGGTGCTTCATAATTGCAAACAAAGACATGTATGGATAGATCACTACAAGATTAACAAAACATCCTTACTGATCATCCTCAAAAGAGGCACGGATCGCTAAGAAACAACATGAACATATGGCATATTGAGATAAACAGATCAAGGACTTAGTGGAAATGCTAAGTCCCTGAAATTAGCATTAACGAATGCTCCACTTTGCAAGCTTGTGCTAGTCACCACGCACATCACAAAAATACATGGGTTGCACCTCTGGATAGATAGCAAAACATATAACAAAACTCATGAAGAGCTCAGGGGCATATCATGCACACAATAATCATGGCAAAAATGACAAATATCTAATTGGAGCAGCAGATCTGACAATTATCTCAAATAGCACTCTTCTAACAACATTTCGGACATCAAGATGAACTCAAATGAAAATGATGCAATGAGATGAAATGATGTGCTCTCTGAGACGAACATTTTGATATGCTATATGCCCAAAACGGAGTTACGGATGAGGAGTTACGATGCGATGAACATAGACAAAAAGTTAGGGTTTCGGGGCAAAAGTCAACCGAGGTGGATCTCAGATCCAGATCTGGCGCGTTTTACGAGGATGGCCGGATTTCTCGCCGGCGTTGAGGAAGAACTCGTCGGAGACGTCGGGGCGGCCGGATCCGGGCGGGGAGGCGAGAAGGCGGCGGTCGCGGCGTCGAGGCGGACGAGGCGGCGCCGGCGCGGTGTCGGCGGAGCGGGGCGGCGCTTGGGCGGCGCGGTGTCGCGGTCGGCGGCGAGGCGAACCGCGGCGGCATGGCGGCGCCGGCCGGCGAGGCAAAGGCGGCGGGGCATTGGCGTCGGGCGGCGGGGCGAAGAAGGCGCGGGGAGGCGGCGGCCGGGCCCGGGAGGGCCTACCGCGGGCTCGCCGGGCCGGTGGCGCGGGGGCGGCGGCGCCTGCCACGTGGCGTGACGGGAGAGGGCGGCGGCGATGCGTCCGGCCGGAATCGGACGTGTCCGGCGCGGCGCGAGTAGATTTAGGGTTAGGGGAAAGAGGAGACCCGTGATTTTCAAAGGGGGGGTCTTTAAATAGACATAGAGGGAGCTAGGAGAGTCCAAATGAGGTGCGGTTTTCGGCCACGCGATCATGATCGAATGATCTAGATGATGGAGAGGGTTTTGGTGGGTTTTGGGCCAAAATGGAGGGGTGTTGGGCTGCAACACACACGAGGCCTTTTCGGTCCCTCGGTTAACCGTTGGAGCATCAAACGAAGTCCAAATGGTACGAAACTTGACAGTCGGTCTACCGGTAGTAAAACAAGGCCGCTTGGCAAGTCTCGGTTCAATCCGGAAATGTTTAATCCCCACACACGAAAGGAAGATAGAAATGACCACCGGAGGAGAACGGAGCGCCGGAATGCAAAACGGACAACGGAGAAAATGCTCGAATGCATGAGATAAACACGTATGCAAATGCAATGCACATGATGACATGATATGAGATGCATGACAATGATAACAACACACGGAGACAAAAACCTGAACCCGAGAAAATAAAATAACTTAACGCTGGAAACGGCAAGAGTTGGAGTACATATTGGGAAAATCATATCCAGGGTGTTACACCCCAAGTGACCAATGATATGATAAGCCAATAAGGCAGGATACCAATGTTTGAGCAGTGCATCATAGCAGCAAGTTCTCTTTGGCAACCTTTAATTTTTTCTGAGAACTCGAACTTTGCGAGAGATAAATTCTTCTTGAGCCGGAATTTTAAACCGGATATTGAAAGCTTCAAAGCTTTGTGGGAGACATATTTCCTTGAACTGGATTTTAAACCGGAATCTTCATTTTGAGACGGAAATTTTCTGACGGTCTTTTAAGTTTTCATCAATATAACAGCAGCCTCCGGGATCGGGTTATCTTCCCTCCACTGACCCGGAGTTCTTGACTTGCTTTAAACTGTTAGTCATTTACTGAGTCATGTCATCATAACCCCCTAGTCTTAAGACGGCTCAAAGAGTTGGCTTGAGATTCTCCATATTTGATCATAGCATAAGAGGTGTATTGTTGGCGTTGATAATGCGATGTGAATCCACAGAAGGTTGAGGTGACTGCGGCGGGTTATAAATGATCCCGTATGAGCCTTGTCAGCAACCCGGTCAATAGTTCCTTCCAACTGGCTATTTGAAGTTAACCAAACTATAATGGCGGCGACTTGTGCGCCTGCCCATTAAGCCATCCAGTGCAGACGGCGGTTGGTACTGCATGATAATTTATCTCCAATTTATTGGAAGAAAAACCGGGCTATCCAAGTAGTGACTTGCTCATACTCAATTAAACAGCTCATGCAGACAGGTGCAACCCGGTGTGTTGATGTAGACGTGGGAGTCGGCCGGTAAAGACGACCGCAGCATCAGAGGCGGCACAGACAAACAAGTCAGCCACTGTGTTGTAAGCCAGTGCGGACGGATGAGTCGACCATATGTTGATGCAGACCAGACTACAAGGACGGCGGTTTACACATGTTCATTGAGCAGCATGACATGGACGAACGCTAATGCAGAATCATACAGGCACGTTCCGTATCCATAATATAATACCACCTTTTGTAATGGATAATTATCCTGCATGTCAAAATAAACCAAAGTAATTGTTCTTTTGACCAAAATAATATGTGCCAATACAAAAATAGACGTAGATGGATATCACCTGATATTTTTTGTTGAATTAAAAGAGGCGGAGCAGACAAGTTTTAATACGCAGATAGATCCATAATTGGAATTATGGACAGCATCCAGCAGCCCAGCGCTAAGTCAAATTGCCTGGCATCTTTGACGTGATTCTGGGCAGATTTTGTCTCCTCATTACTTTAAATAATAAAACAATAGTGCCCTGCCTGTCTTTTCATCCCTTTTTTGATATCCAAATGGGCAAACAGCCACATCAGCTGGTGAAGCGTATCCGTAGGGGGCCCTTGGGTAGGTTGGCGCGGTAGAAGTGAGCCGCGGCAGAAAGTGGCCGAGACCGCAGTAACAAAGGCAGCTGCGGGAACGAGGAGGCGTATAAGGCTTGACTGTGGTAACAGAGGTGTGGCCGGCTCACAACCGCAGCGACGGAACCGGCGGCAGAACCAGCTCAAGGAAAGCGGGTCGGTAGGCGGCGGCGGTTCGTAGCTGAACCCACAGTGGAAGTAGAGGTCAGCTATGGTCGGGGTGACTCAATGTAGGAGGAAACGAGGTCGCCGGCGACTTGGTTGAACCGGACGGCTTGTCTTGCGGCTTACAACAGAGGAGGCGACGGCGGGGCCGGGTCAAAGCCTGTAGCGAGGCGGGTTACCGTTGCCGCAGCGTCGCACGGTTGCAGCTTCAGACAGATGAAAGGTCGGCCCAGCGTAGCGATGGTAGAAGTTAAAGCCGCCGGCGGCGGCTTGACTCGGCGGTAGGAGCAGCTGATCGGAGCCGTGGCTTCAGACGAGGCGCACTGGCGATTCGCAGTGACAGCGGCACGCGGTTGATGAGGCGCTGGCTCTCCCGCTGCTGTCTTTGATGGCAACCGGCAACTCAGGCGAGGGCCACAACTCGGACGACGGCAGCTGTGATTCACGTCCCAGTCCTTCTGCAAATCGTGACCTTCTGATGTATCTTGTGTGGGATAGTAGCAGCAAATTTTGATCCCGTGGACTACTACTTGAAATAGTATTTTTCCTTCCGTCTTTGTGTCAGGAAGTAGCAGCAAATACGTATACTGATGCCTTGAGAGTTGAAGAGCGTGTACACGGTCACACGTAATGGCACAAGCATGGCAGATGATTACGTGTTCGCGTTTTCTGTGATCGGCGATTTAGGCGGTTTGATGGATAACGTGCCACCTCGTATTGCCAGCTCCAAAGTTAGTCACACTTTTAACCCCTAGTGGACTTGACGGTGCTCCTTTCTCAAACCAGAACAACTTTAAACGTTAGGGAAAATAAGGGAAAACCACCTGAGCGAACCGACCGAAGGGACTTTACTTATCCGAACCGAACGTTAGCGGCTTAAGCTAAGCCTATCACGAGCTGCGTTGCTGCTCCCCCTTTTTTAAATGAAGAAAGAAAAAAGGGTCGAAGTTTAGACCGCTCACAGTAGTTCTACCCATAGAAAAGATCATGAAAGAGGCGATCAGAATGGTACCCGAATCCATTTACGATCCCGAGTTTCCAGACACATCGCACTTCCGCTCGGGTCGAGGCAGTCCTCTTTCTCTCGGAAATATACGCCACATGCCAGTGATCGATCTCTCTCAAGCTAGGTATCGGTGAAGTCCATCATTGAATTGAAGTGGTAGGGCTCAAATCGTCTATATCAATGCAAGTCTAGCTGGATGGAGTGACTCGTGCTTTCGAACCATAAACTAATGCCGCCTCTCGGGAGCGCGTGTTACTATTCCATTCTCTGGAGCACAATCCAACGGAAAAAAAGTATGTTTCCAACCTACACCTTTAGTTGTTCCAGCTCGTTAGAAACGTTGAATGCGCTAGCTTTGTCCAAGAGTATTTCATGCCGGCTCTTCTTATCTTGAGCTACAGCAGAGGCGGGCGGCCTGGGAGGCGGCTCAAGGCCGGAGCGAGGCACGGCGACGGTGACTCATAACAGACGCGGGCGGCTCAAGGCCAGAGCAAGACACAGCGACGGTGGCGGGCGGTTCGGACGGCGGCAGCTTTGAGCAGGCGACGGCTTGACCAATCCGTCCCAGTCAGACCTTCAAAAAAATCCGTCCCAGTCATGCTTGATTTCCGATTTTGTGTTTGACCAATGTGCAGCAAGAGTCGTCTGAGTCCGTGCTCACACCTGGGTCCTTTTCCAAGTCGTGGCCGGCTTGACCAATCCGTCCCAGTCATGATTGATTTCCGATTTTGTGTTTGACTGCGTTCCACCATTGCCCACTGGAACCTTCCCTTCAATTATGCCAATACCAGTGCAGCTGGTCAACGACAACCGCAGGAACACAGTGGATCAGCCCACCGGTCGACACAGCAGCAATTGGATCCAGACACTGAATCTGTAGCAGAGTCGGATGGTTTTGACAGACCATACGTTGTCTTCGGGGAAAAAAATTCTGTTGATCTCGGCGGAATCGTCTTGACGGATCGCACAGGCGGTTGACGGATCGATCAGCAAAATCCTAATCTCTCTTGTGCTCAACCTGCGTGCCGGCTGATTGGGAACTTATCAATCCTTGTAAGGGCTTTCTCCAAAAACTTAACACCGCCGTGCGCGAGCCCCACGGTGGGCGCGAACTGTCGTGGAATTGTAACGGCAGATGTCCTAGTGTGAGGACTTAGTCGTGAAGCCAACGCATCTATGTGGTAGCTTGGACGGGGTTGGTTGGGATCGAGAGACGCAATACAAGACAAGGATTTTAGACAGCTTCGGGCTCGAGGGAACATCATCCGGTAAAAACCCTACATGTTGTTTGTGGCTAATTCTCATTATCATCACGAGGGAGTCGCCGTAAACCAGTTCTTCTAGTTGTGTCTAGTCCTAACCATTATTTTCTCTCTCTCTTATATATGTTGAAGGGGCGGGTTACATGACTAGTCCTATTAGAATTAGGATTACTCTATTACAAGTGGAGTCCTAGTCTTGCTTCCTTTGTAGAAGAATATTTCTTACGCCTTTCCTCTTAAGCCGACCCATCATAACATGAGCCGGCCTTCTGAGCCTTGGGCCTTGTCATCCATCTGAGATACCCGTCGGGTCGCTAATGAGTCTTCAGGCTCGTGAGTCGTCACACTAGTGAACCGCCAGACACGTGAGTCGTCAATCCTCTGGCGGGTTACCAATGAAACGCTTAAGTCCGGCCGGGTCATATATCCGGTCGGGTCATATCGCGAGGTATATCCCTGACAGAGAGTTTTGCGTTATTTGAAAGGCACTGCTAATTTTGGAATTCACTACACTGGGCACCCAAAGGTGCTTGAAGGGTATAGTAACTCAAACTGGATCTTAGATGCTGATAAGATAAAGGCCACGAGCTGACATGTATTCACTCATGGAGGTGGCGCTGTTTCTTGGAAGTCTTGCAAACAGACCATCTTAACGAGGTCAACAATGGAAGCAGAACTCACAGCACTAGATACAGCTACGGTCGAAGCAGATTGGCTTCGTTGGCTCTTGAATGACTTGTCGGTTGTTGAGAAACCTGTACCGGGTATCCTTATGAACTGCGACAATCAAACTATAATCACGAAAGTGAGCAGCTCAAAGGATAACATGAAGTCGTCAAGACACGTTTAGAGTGTAGGGGATCGAAGCAGAAATTTAAAATTTTCTACGCATCACCAAGATCAATCTATGAAGTCATCTAGCAACGAGAGGGAGAGGAGTGCATCTACATACCCTTGTAGATCGCGAGCGGAAGCGTTCAAGAGAACGGTGTTGATGGAGCCGTACTCGTCGTGATCCAAATCACCGATGATCCTAGTGCCGAACGGATGGCACCTCCGTGTTCAACACACGTACGGGGCAGAGATGTCTCCCGCACCTTGATCCAGCAAGGAGGAGGGAGAGGTTGAGGAAGAGAGCTCCAACAGCAGCACGACGGCGTGATGGTGGTGGAACGGCAGTACTCCGGCAGGGCTTCGCCAAGCTCTTAACGGAGGAGGAGAGGTGTTGGGGAGGGGAGGGGCTGCGCCTTTGATGTGTTATGCAGCCCTCCCCTTGCCCCTCTATTTATACGGGAAGGAGGAAGGGGGCCGACCCCCTCTAGATGAGATCTAGAGGGGGGCGGCGGCCAAGGGGGTGGCTTGCCCCCCAAGCAAGGGGGACGCCCCCTCTAGGGTTTCCCCCCAACCCTAGACGCATGGGCCCAAGGGGGGATGCGCCCAGCCCATTTGGGGCTGGTTCCCTTTCCTCTACAGCCCATGAGGCCCTCCGAGAGAGGTGGCCCCTCCCGGTGGACCCCCGGAACCCCTCCGGTGGCCCCGGTACAATACCGATATGCCCCCGAACCTTTCTGGTGACCGTATGACAACTTTCTATATATAAATCTTCACCTCCGGACCATTCCGGAACTCCTCGTGACGTCCGGGATCTCATCCGAAACTCCGAACAACATTCGGTAATCACATACAAGTCTTCCTAATAACCCTAGCGTCATCGAACCTTAAGTGTGTAGACCCTACGGGTTTGGGAACCATGCAGACATGACCGAGACAACTCTCCGGCCAATAACCAACAGCGGGATCAGGATACCCATGTTGGCTCCCACATGTTCCATGATGATCTCATCAGATGAACCACGATGTCGAGGATTCAAGCAATCCCGTATACAATTCCCTTTGTCAATCGGTACGTTACTTTCCCGAGATTCGATCGTCGGTATCCCAATACCTCGTTCAATCTCGTTACCGGCAAGTCACTTTACTCGTTCCGCAACACATCATCCCGTGACCAGCCCTTAGTCACATTGAGCTCATTACGATGATGTCTTACCGAGTGGGCCCAGAGATACCTCTCCGTCATACGGAGTGACAAATCCCAGTCTCGATTCGTGCCAACCCAACAGACACTTTTGGAGATACTCGTAGTGCACCTTTATAGTCACCCAGTTACGTTGTGACGTTTGGCACACCCAAAGTATTCCTACAGTATCCGGGAGTTGCACAATCTCATGGTCTAAGGAAAAGATACTTGACATTAGAAAAGCTTCAGCAGACGAACTACACGATCTTGTGCTATGCTTAGGATTGGGTCTTGTCCATCACATCATTCTCCTAATGATGTGATCCCATTATCAATGACATCCAATATCCATGGTCAGGAAATCGTAATCATCTATTGATCAACGAGCTAGTCAACTAGAGGCTCACTAGGGACATGTTGTGGTCTCTGTATTCACACATGTATTACGATTTCCGGATAACACAATTATAGCATGAACAATAGACAATTATCATGAACAAGGAAATATAATAATAACTATTTTATTATTGCCTCTAGGGCATATTTCCAACACAGAGAAGGTTAAAGTCTTTCAGGAAAATGAGAAACTCCGGAGTTATTGCATTGGATTATATTCAAACGTCTAAAAATCTGGCAGATCTTTTCACTAAGGGTCTATCACGTAATGTGATAGATAATGCATCGAGGGAGGTGGGTATGAGACCCACAATATGAGTTGTTCATAGTGGTAACCTAGTCTATGTGATCGGAGATCCCGTGAATTAGATGTGGAAGACAAGTTGTTGGTCAACTGAGAGGAGAGTATCCTTACTATTAATAATACCACTCCATGAAGATGCAATACTCTCCTAATCTGCATGGCAGGTTGATGTATATCTTAAAGTGTTCTAAGTGGCTCATTTAAGCAGAGATGTTGTCCTGTAGAATATCTTTTGAAGAACACACCTATATGAGTCTGATTGTAAAACGTTGCAATCTATGAGAGTAGTGTTCTCTCTAGTAAACTCATGAAAGGTCTCGAAGTATGACGCATAAGCTCCATCCGTGGGGAAGACCCACGGTAGCCTAGTATCTTTCAAGGCTTTGTGTGAAGCTAGATTCACAGAAAACTTGCAGTTCAAGGCCTAGTCCACTGTTCAAGTTGCTTACTAGTGTAGCATAGAGTTCTAGGTGGAAGTTCAACTTAACAGTCTCCACTGCAGTATCGATATATAAAACAGTGTTTTGAAATTAAAGGCAAATTATGTGTGCCTCTAGGATCTGGTGGGGGATTGATGGAATTTTATCTATTTATGGGCCAGCCCAATAACAATTTCAGAAATTCCTAATAAATCCTAGAGGCCCACTTAGCCCATTCATGCAAGGCAACGGGCACTTCTAAAGTTTAGTCTCACATTGCTAGTTTAGGGGGAGTTGGACCTCTTTATAAGGGAGGTTCTTTTCCCACATGTATGAGCATGAGAACAAGAGGGACATCCACGCGCGCTCCTCCTCCGTCGCCCGCCTCGCCACGACGCGCCGCGCCACGCCGCGGGCTGCGGGAATGAACCGAGCCGATGTCTAAATTTTTGCCACGCACGACAGGTAAACGAAAGGTCCTGAATCCGAACTCGTCTCCCTCGTTCCCTTCAGCTCCCGGCGCAGCCTCTCGCCTCCTTCAGTTGCGCCTATAAAAGGGAGGTCGCTCTGCACCACAGGTCGGGACAGTAGGCCTCCGAAACTGCACCTCTTTGAGTCCTGTACGGGAGAAGGGTGATAAGATTTTTGGGGAGCGCTCCATGCGACTACTGACTTCTTCATCACGGACTCCGATGACTTCTTCCCCAACGTCGACAACCTCATCGACGACATGACTGGAGAGGATGTTGACCCAGAGTCCAGTGTTTCTGCTGCTGCTGTCCCGTACGTGTTCTTACTCTTTCTGTTAGAAGTCCTGCCATAGTTCTTTGCTCTAGTTTCTGCCCTACATATGTTAGGTTCTACTTCGTATATGCAACTTCATCTAGTGTCTGTTCTAGACGTGTTTAGTTCAAATTCATATATGCAGATATTATCTACCTTTTCTCTGTCTGATTGCATGACTTGCTTTATCTCTGATATATTAGTCATGCTTTATCTGTATTTCCGTTAGCAAAATTATTTGATAAATTGCTCATATTTCCAACATTATATATGTTAATATTTTTGTTTATAATTTTTTTTACAAAGCTTGGCTTTGACTAAAGCTAATGCACAGGCTAAAAAAAGGAGATAGTACTCAAAAAGCTACTCTCTCCGTTCCGAATTACTTGTCTTGGATTTGTCTAGATACGGATGTATCTAGACTCATTTTAATGCTAGATACCTCCGTATCTAGAAAAATCTAAGACAAGTAATTCGGAACGGAGGGAGTACATGTGAATAGCTGAAGACGCAAGCAAGCCAAATTACCTCGGAGCATCGCTTCAACAAGCAAGGTATCAGCTCAGAGAAAATGGTGTGCCCCCTACTACTACTACTACTACAGCAAAGGACCGGAAGAAACCAATTACTCCCTCTGTCATTATGAGACAGAGGGAGTATGGCTCCAACACCTCTTCCATCACTGAGCTCTTGCAAACAAATTGCCCATTTGGTTGGAGTAGGGCATTTTGAAGACCGAGCTCCATGAAGCCCTTTATTTGGAAAAATTCAAAAAAAAGTACACATGTATGCAAGGAGGTAAAGTGTATGTGTGAAAATTTCCAGGATGAAATACCTTGAATTGCGAGCTGCACAAAAAAAAACAAAACCATAAACTTTAAAGATGAACAGTACATATGCTAAAAAGCCCCAAATTTGTCTTTTTATGTAGCTCACAATTTAATGTATTTCGACCTGAAAATTTGCACACATGTACATTATGTATCTAGGTACATTTGTATTTATTTTCAGAAGTTTTTGAAACTGAAAAGTTTAAATTTTGAAGTTTTTAAATAAAAGCCTTCGTGGAGCTCGGTCTGGCATTTCTGATTTGGTTGAGCTATTTATTTGTCTCGTGACACTCTTTTTTGCAGTATGCTAATGAAGTGAGTACAAGGTTGACCAGCCATTGTTGTAGCAACGCACCGCACTCTGCTAGTTATGATGGGGGGGGTGTTCTAAACGAAAGCAAAGCAATCGAGTGCAGACCTTGCTCAGTTATCTTCTTTGTAATGTTATTAGAGTACCCCTTCTATCTAAATACAAACCACATTCATCCTACATATTTTTAACATATTCCTGTGTCAGGGTAGTGAGGTTTGCTGGTACCAACCAGCACCTAGGCAATTGCAATAGGGATTTCAGTAGTAAAAGAAAACTGGGAAAATGATAGGTAACACAGAGAAAATATCATCTTCCTAAAAAGAAAACCTAGGAAAAGATGTGGCTGTCCACTCTAAATAATAAGTGATTCTCTTGGAAGCCCCAAACGAAATCATATTACTCGAAATAGTACATACTCCCTCTGTAAAGAAATATAAGAGCGTTTAGATCACTACTTTAGTGATCTAAACGCTCTTATATTTGTTAACGGAGGGAGTACTCAAGAGTAATGACTGAGAATGGCCACTACTCCATCATCTGTTCACTTGCATATCTGAAGAAAATATGGCAAGTTCACTCCTACATGGCACAAAGGAAGAAAAATATATGGGAGGCCTTTGTGTATCTAGTACTTCTGTACACAGCTTCCTTGTACAGTGGAAGGGAGAAACAACCTCCTGCAGCAGACACAGCAAGAGGGAACACCTACCCACCTTCTGCAGCCTCTCGTCTGTCCTACTGCAGAAGCAGTCCCTCTTCGTCTCTTTTCCTTTTGAGATAAAACAGTGCCTCTTCTTGTGTTACAAATGACTGACACTATCCGCCTAGGTTTTCTTCCTTCTGCTGATCCTTGCTCTGTTTGAGATCGAACCATTCAACATCCACGGTCATGCACTATGACTATGACCTTAAAATGTAGCGCTGTGATTGCCTCAAAATGCTTCCTACGTATTCTTGGTATATTAATCAGTCTTTGACCAGACTATTTCCCATGGTCCACCTTTGCTCCCTAACCTGAAAAGTCAGAAGGATTCGCTCAAGCCACTGACAGATTTTCTTTTCCAGAATAAGGATCATTCTTTTCATTCTAATCCAAGTCTGGACTTAATTTCTAACAAAGCCATGCAAGTGCCATGATCTTAAAACAATTCCTACCAAAACAAGAGCAGGGAATTACCTCCAGAACCCGGCAACTGCTCGCAGACCCATAAAGAGAGTAAGACCAGCCCATACACCACCAAGACCAAAGTTGGGACCAACGACAAGGAGGAAGGCTGAAGCGACGACCCCCGCGAAAAGCTAAAATGGGCAATATATCGACATCGTTAGGATGAAAACGTTGGAGTTATAACTAGTAACACCAGTAGTGGGGATAGAAACAGCACTGTGGAGTATGCGGCATAGCCGAAGTCAGAAACACCGTAGTAGAGCCCATCAAACACAAAAGCAATAGCATTTATCGGCTGAGTAATAGTGACAAACTGCAATAATTCCACATTCATTCAGTGAATATAAGATCATTGTGACTTGAGAAACAAAGTATTGACTTCTTATAATTCTCCTTACCCAGACTCCAGACTGCGCAACATCTAGAACTGCTGGATCATCTGTAAACAGCAAGGTCAAATATCCAAACCCAAGGAACAAGGTTGCAGCAAGTGCAAGACCAGTGACACCTCCAATCTGCAGGAAAATAGATGCATCATCAGCATATGACTGTTGATTAACGCCAAGGAAGAGGAGAAACTTAACAAGGAATTGTGAGTGAATATAATATCTTCTTAACCTGCAGAACCCTGTACAAAACCAAGCGGGCCTGCTTGTAGTTCCCTTTCGCATATTCACTTGCAAGCAGAGCCTGCATTAAGTTATAGATACTTCAGATACATAGGAAGACATCGACTTAGAGATTAAATGCATGTCCCTGTAAATGTACATACCTGACCAGCAAGAGCCAGTGCATCATTAAGTAGAGAAATTGTTAGCCAGACTTGCAAGCTTATCTCATAGCCAGCCATTGGAACAGGCCCTTGTCTTGCGGCCAGGGATGTCGACAGCCATAATGGAAGGATTACTGCGATGGTCCTGGCAATTAGCAAGGCACCTACAAAAACACTAAAGTTAGAGTGGCTATCATATAGGTATGTTGCAGCAACATTAAGGGATGCTTAATTGAGTGATTACTAAGCGGAATTGAATTCATGAATATCCTTTTGTCTTTCTGTATAGACCAAAAAAATCTCACAAGAAAACACTATTTTGTTAAGTCTTAGGAAATGAACATGAGGGATATTGGCTAACCAGATTTCAGGTAGCGGATGATGTCACTGCCAATGACATTCCATGAGAACAGGATTAGTTCGTTATTCAGCTTCCATAGGAGGATGAATGCCGCCAAGTACCTGAACAAATGCAGATAGTTTACGCAGTCTATAAATATTGATAATAACAGGACGAAGCAAAAAAAAGTAAAAGATCTCATAATGGCTTCAACATACTCAGAAGTTACAGTTGCCAATGCAGCGCCACTTACACCTAGACCAAGTGGGAAGATAAATATGGCATCCAGTATTGCATTTACTAGGTTGCCAGCAACTGCATGCATCATAGATCCACACAATTAGTTTCTTACTGCAATATTTCAAATCAATAACGTATGGCATCTTAACCAGGAAGCCAGATGTAACAACAAAAATCTGTTTGCATAATCTTACCCACAGCATACAAAGGTGTCTTTGTATCCATGAAACCACGAAATGCACCTTGTGCTGCAAGTGCTACTACGACTGGTGGAGCACCATATGCCCTTAAAGTAAGAAACTGTTCTGCCGGTGCTCGCATCGGTGAATCCTGTGTTGATTTTTTAATAGCAGAAGTTTTTTGAGCCGGAATCACTAAGAACTAGTTACAGATGTTGTACAATAATTCCATGCTTACATAACCTTAATTCAACAAATAAAATGAATAGACAAATAAAGCTGGTGTCGCAGGCAAAATCAAGCCGGTGAATTTTGCTATTGGGCTAACTAACAGACTAACGCCTACTGGGCTATCAACTTGGTAAGTTTCGGTGATAATGCTAGGAAAATGGTTTCCGCTCAATTATACTTGGCACCTGGCAGTCAAGTTTAAGATAAGACAATATCCAAATATTTATTTATTATAGCAAGTAGACACCCATATTTTGGTAGTACCATAAAATCATCTGTCCAAATGGCATAATATCATTCTTATCCAGTCTCATCTTTCCAGGATGAGTAAAGGCTACTTTATCTTGCTCCAAATTTAGCAGTCAAACATGTGACTTAGAAAACAAGAAACAGAGGTTCAAGAAATAATTTTCACATTTTAGGTATGCATTAGGAATCACAAACACAAGATAATACTCAATTCACAATTGATACATCCAGGTACCACACCTTAACAACTCTAGATTCAAGAAATCTATGTACAACAATAAATTAGTCTTACGTACGACAGGTATACCAACGATGTCCATTAGTGTGCCAGATCCAACAATAAGTGCCACCATTTCCATCAACCCGATTCCAGCAGCTAAAGCCAAGGATGTTGACACCGCTGGGAGAAACTTCCTTTTTTCACTAGCCTGCTCTCGGGTACTCGACACTCCATCTCCTATGTGAGAACTAAACAGTAATCAGTGTAACGCAAACCAAATTGCTGATTCTAGCTAGATGAATAAAACTTCAAACTTGTGTACATGGCTGGGTTGGAACGGAGAAACAGCATCGTCGTCGTGTTCATGGGGAGGCAACGGAATGCGTCGTGTTCATGGGGAGGCAACGGAATGCGTCGTGTTCATCGGGAGGGTTTGGACGGAACAGGCGATGGAAACGAGGCCTGGCGTACCGCAGAACGGAGGAAACGGCCTTGTGTTCGACCGGCCACGTTCGAAATAGGATCCTGTTCATCGGGAGGGGTCTGGCGTACAGCAAAACGGAGGAAACGAACCTCCTACGGTCGAAACGGGGATCCTGTTGATCGGGAGGGGTGTGGCGTACCGCAAAACGGACGAAACGGACTTGTGTTGGAGCACTACGGTCGAAACGGGGGTCCTGTTCATCGGGAGGGGTGTGGCGTACCACAAAACGGGACTCCATGGGATACTGTTCATCTCCACCGTCGACCCCCTCCAGCCTCCACGAGCTACTGTTCATCCACCGTCGACCTCCTCCAGCCTCCATCTGCGACTGTTCATCCACGGGCTCCTGTTCATCCAGCCTCCACCACGCGCTACTCCACCAGCTACTGTTCAACCAGCCCTCTCCACGGGCTCCTGTTCAACCACCCCTCCATGGGCTACTGTTCATCCTGCCCTCCACCGTCTACTGTTCATCCAGCCCTCCATGGGGTGGTCCTGTTCATCCAGCCCTCCACGGGGTCCTGTTCATCCAGCCCCAACCGGCTCGATCGATCGGGGTCCTGATCATCCAGAGGCAACACCACGGGATCCTGTTCATCCACCCCCACCAGGAACTATTCATCCACCCCCCCCGCAACGCTCACTGTTCATCCAGAGGCAGCATCGATCGGCTTCAGTTAGCAGCAGTAGCGAAGGAATCGCTCGATCGGGTTCAGTTAATAGCCATCGATCGATCGCTCGGGTTCAGTAACGCGTAGCTTGCAGTGCAATCGCTCAGGTTTAGTTAGAGCCCAACGCCTCACTCGGGTTCAATTAGAGCCAACGCCTCGCACACACGCGCGTACGTGTACGAGAGAAGCGCGCATCGCTCGGCCCCCAACCTCCCACCGTAACCGGGAACTCTCCGAAATTTTCCTCGCCCTCGCTTCTACCACGGTTTTTTCCGTCATGGACGGCCCAAAGAATGTCATGCAGCTGCGTCTCCGGCCCGCCCAGGACGAAAAGCCCATTTTCTGTCATGATTTTTTGTCATAGAAGTAGGAGCCCACCACATCTATGATGATACCGGGTTTTGTCACAATTATCGTCATAGAAGTGTCATATGTATGACTGCAAAAAATTCGTTCGGCCCAAAATGTCACGGATGTGTCTTTTTTGTAGTGAAGAACCCGGTTATTGTCACTCCGGGGTTACCGGATCATAACACGTAGTAGGTGACTATAACTTGCAAGATCGGATCTAGAACATGGATATAATGATGATAACATAAATGATACGTCTCCAACGTATCTATAATTTTTGATTGCTCCATGCTATATTATCTACTATTTTGGGCAATATTGGGCTTTATTATCCACTTTTATATTACTTTTGGGACTAACCTATTAATCGGAGGCCCAGCCCAGATTTGTTGTTTTATGCCTATTTCAGTGTTTCGAAGAAAAGGAATATCAGACGGATCGAAACAGAACGAAATCAACTGGAGAAGTTATTTTTGGAAGGAAACACACCTGATGGACTTGGACCCCACGTCAGGGGAGACACGAGGTGCTCACGAGGGTGGGGGGCGCGCCCCCCTGTCTCATGGGACCCCCGTGGCTCCTCCGACGTCCTCCCTGCACCCATATATATCCACGTACCCTAAAACTTCCAGAACACAATAGATCGGGAGTTCCGCCGCCAGTAGCCTCCGTAGCCACCGAAAACCAATCTAGACCCGTTCCGGCACCCTGTCGGAGGGGGCAATCCCTCTCCGGTGGCCATCTTCATCATCCCGGTGCTCTCCATGACGAGGAGGGAGTAGTTCTCCCTCGGGGCTGAGGGTATGTACCAGTAGCTATGTGTTTGTTCTCTCCCTCTCTCGTGTTCTTGATTTGGCACGATCTTGATGTATCACGAGCTTTGCTATTATAGTTGGATCTTATGTTTCTCCTCCCCCTCTTCTCTCTTGTAATGAATCGAGTTTCCCCTTTGAAGTTATCTTATCGGATTGAGTCTTTAAAGATTTGAGAACACTTGATATATGTCTTGCCATGGATATCTGTGGTGACAATGGGATACCGCGTGCCACTTGATGTATGTTAAGGTGACCAACTTGCGGGTTCATGAACCTATGCATAGGGGTTGGCACACGTTTTCGTCGTGATTCTCCGGTAGATCTTTGGGGCACTCTTTGAGGTCCTTTGTGTTGGTTGAATAGATGAATATGATATTGTGTGATGCATATCGTATAATCATACCCACGGATACTTGAGGTGACATTGGAGTATCTAGGTGACATTAGGGTTTTGGTTGATTTGTGTCTTAAGGTTTTATTCTAGTACGAACTCTAGGGATGTTTGTGACACCTATAGGAATAGCCCAACGGATTGATTGGAAAGAATAACTTTGAGGTGGTTTCGTACCCTACCATAATCTCTTCGTTCGTTCTCCGCTATTAGTGACTTTGGAGTGACTCTTTGTTGCATGTTGAGGGATAGTTATGTGATCCAATTATGTTAGTATTGTTGAGGGAACTTACACTAGCGAAAGTATGAACCCTAGGCCTTGTTTCAACACATTGCAATACCGTTTACGCCCACTTTTATCACTTGTTACCTTGCTGTTTTGATAATTTCAGATTACAAATACTATTATCTACTATCCATATTGCACTTGTTTCACCATCTCTTCGCCGAACTAGTGCACCTATACAATTTACCATTGTATTGGGTGTGTTGGGGACACAAGAGACTCTTTGTTATTTGGTTGCAGGGTTGCTTGAGAGAGACCATCTTCATCCTACGCCTCCTACGGATTGATAAACCTTAGGTCATCCACTTGAGGGAAATTTGCTACTATCCTACAAACCTCTGCACTTGGAGGCCCAACAACGTCTACAAGAAGAAGGTAGTGTAGTAGGCATCAATAAACGATTCAGATCTGAAATCATGGCACCCGGGCCCAAAGTGACAAGCATTAAGCATGGCAAAGTCATAGCAACATCAATCTTAGAACATAGTGGATGCTAGGGATCAAGCCCTAACAAAACTAACTCGATTACATGATGAATCTCATCCAACTCCTCACCGACCAGCGAGCCTACGAAGGAATTACTCACTTCCAGTGGGGAGCATCATGGAATTGGCGATGGTGAAGGGTTGGTGATGACGAAGAATGAAGATCCCCCTCTCCGGAGCCCCAAACGGACTCCAGATCTGCCCTCCCGAGGAAGAACAAGGCTTGGCGGCGGCTTCGTCTTGTGGATCGCGATAATTCTTTCTCCTTGATTTTTTTCTCTCCGAAAATAGGATTTTATAGTGTTGGTTTCAGGGTCAACGGGGTCACCAGGTGGGGAAAACCCACCTGGGCGTGCTAGGAGAGGGGGCGCGCCCTGGTGGGTCGTTCCCACCCAGGTGCCCCTCTCCGGCAGGTCTTGGCTCCAGAAATTCTTATTGTTGATATAAAAAATCCTCGCAAAGTTTCGTTCCATTCCGAGAACTTTTATTTCTACACAAAAACAACAACACGATAGTTCTGCTGAAAATAACATCAGTCCGGGGTTAGTTTCATTCAAAACATGCAAATTAGAGTCCAAAACAAGAGGAAAAGCGTTAGGAAAAGTAGATACATTGGAGACGTATCAAGGGGGCGCCCAGAACACACACCAACAATTGTTAGTCGTGTGCAGGGCCCCCTTCCATAGTTTACGCCTCCGGTCATATCTTCGTAGTGCTTAGGTGAAGCCCTACACGGATCACTTCACCATCACTGTCACCATGCCATCATGCTGACGGAACTCATCTACTTCCTCGACACTTTGTTGGATCAAGAGTGCGAGGGACGTCATCGAATTGAACGTGTGCAGAACTCGGAGGTGCCGTACGTTCGGTGCTTGATCAGTCGGAACAAGAAGAAGTTTGACTACATCAATCGCGTTATCAAACGCTTCTGCTTTCGGTCTATGAGGGTACGTGGACACACTCTCCCCCTCTCATTGTTATGCATCTCCTAGACAGATCTTGCGTGAGCGTAGGAATTTTTTTGAAATTGCATGCTACATTTCCCAACATCACGACAGGTAAACAATGGTTCCATCAACCTGTCTAAGCACCATACCTGCACCAGCTGAGCTTCCATGACCAAAGGATCCATTTGAGTTTAATTTCACCCAGCCATGACAAGGGGGGTCCATTGAGCAACCACTCTAGGCATTCTCACATGTGAGGCCACCTGTAGTGCTCTATCATATGTCATTATTTGCTTCCCTTTGTTCTGATTTGTAGTAAGATCTATCTTCAGACCAATCAGTGAATCGAGGTAGCTCATTAGAAACCTCTTTGATGCTTCCATTAATGGCGGTGGCTTATTGTGGACCACCTCATTGTGAATAAACCAGGCGCGACATATGGTCATTAGTACCATACTGCGTTCTACATCTGAAAGAGGAGCAAGGGCACACAACAACCACTCCTTCCGTGTGTTCTGAACTGAATCAACCTTCGGCAAAGTACATAGAGAGGACATGGTTCTTCGCAAATCATGTGACAAAGGGCATCTAAGGAAAGGGTGAAAATTGTCCTCTGGTTCATGATCACAAACAAAACATATGTCATCATTTTCTAGCCCCCTACTAAACTTTTTTGTCAAGTTGGTATTGCATTAGTTGCAAATTTCCAAGCATGATTACTGACAGTCGGTGGAACGTCACACGACCAGATAATTTTCCAGCAAGAACGGCGCTGACCTGGCCAAGAACTAGAACCAGTAGCCGACCCGCTATGTACTTCATCAAAAACTAAATTGTATGCACTCTTCACAGAGAAAGTCCCAAACTTGCCAGGACCCCATGCTAAAGTATCATCTTCAAGTCAAGGAGAAGCACGAATGACAATCTTCACCACATCCGCCGGCAAGAACTCATGAAGCAATCCAATATTCCATGCATCATTACCATCTAACAGCTTGGAGACAAAGCATATACAGCATCTACCTTGTAGTGTGATAGGCTTGTAAAAGAATGGTCTCGAAATCCAGTTATCACGCCAAACAAGTATGCTCCTTCCGTTGCCCACTCTCCACACCAAGACCTTCTTTAGAAGCTCGAGCCCATAAGTAATAGACTACCAAGAAGAAGAAGCATTGCACGTAAAAACGGTGTCCACCAACTTACCCTTCGGATAGTACCTAGCCTTTAGGACTTGAGCACAAAGACTGTACGGTTTTGAAATAAGTCTCCAGGCCCGCCTTGCTAGAAAAGATTGATTGAAAAGACGGAAATCTCAAAAGCCCAAACCACCTTTATCTTTTGGCTGCAACAAAGTATCCCAAGCCTGCCAGTGCACCTTTCTTTTGCCTTTCAAAGAACCCAAATAAAATTCGCTCACCATCTGAAAGGATCGATATAGTTGACTAGAGGTGGGGTGAATAGGCAACTAACAATTTTTAGCTTTTCTTTACCAATTTAAACTTTGTATCAAAGTAGGTTGTCTAGATATGCAACTAGGTGAGCAACCTATATGATGCAACAATAACAACAAGCACACAAGCAAGCAAGGGATACAACACAAATATAAGCTTGCACAAGTAAAGGTGAGAGATAACCAATAGTGCAGCCGGTAGAGATAAGGATGTGTTACCGAAGTTCCTTCCCTTTGAGAGGAAGTACGTCTTCGTTGGAGCGGTGTGGAGGCACAATACCCCCCAAGAAGCCACTAGGGCCACCGTATTCTCCTCACACCCTCACACAATGCGAGATGCCATGATTCGACTATTGGTGCCCTTGAAGGCGGCAACCGAACCATTACAAACAAGGTTGGCGCTCTCTCCACAACCGAATTGGAGGCTCCCAACGAAATCACGGAGCTTCACCACAATGGAATATGGCTCCAAGGTGACCTCAACCGTCTAGGGTGCTCAAACACCCAAGAGTAACAAAATCCACACAAGAAAGTATGGGGGAATCAAATATCCTTTGGTGGAAGCGTAGATCTAGGTCTCCTCCTTCAATCACTAGCAAATAAACAAGTTTGAGTGGCTAGAGAGAGAGATCGGGCAAGAAAGCTTGAAGGGCATTAATGGTGGAGAGAGAGAGGCAAGAGGTAAATGCGGTAGGTGGAAGAACCTCCCTTATATAGCAAACCCTAAAATCCAACTGTTACTGCGAAAACAACACTGCAGCGGTACAACCGCTCCTTGTCCCGGTACAACCGGGACTCACGGGTATACGGCAGAAACCCTATCAAGCGGTACAACCGGACAGACAAGCGGTAGTACCGGTTGTGAAGAACAACCGGAACAACCGCTCATAGCCACTGCTCAACCACCGCTTTGAAACAGAAGGGAGTCACCATGTGAGCGGTGATCGAGCGGTACTGCGCCGGTGCAACCGCCTGGCCCTAGTACCCTGGGTGGATAAGTCCCAAGCGGTAGAACCGCTTAGGGCACCGGTGGTACCGATGTGCGGAGCACAACCGGAACAACCGGGCCACCACCGCCCAAGTACCGCATCAAAACAGAAACCATACCGGTTGTTGAGCGGTACCTGGCCGGTATAACCGCCAGCGACACACCCCAGACATTTTTAAGCAAGGTGGCGGTACTACCGCCCGGGGGCAGTAGTACAACCGCTTGGTCATGAACTGGGGGACCCCATGGTATCACCCTTGGGGTGGTGGTTGGGTCAGTGCCAAGGGCCAGCGGTACAACCGCTCGGGCGAGCGGTACAACTGCTGAGAGTACACAACAACAGTTGAAAAAGAAGGGGAGCTCTCTCTCTAACAAGAAACGGAAGGCAAAGGTGGGTAAGGAAAAAGTGTACGTGCAATGATTCACCCAACTCCTTCCGATGTGGATTCCCTCTTAATAGTACGGGTTTCCTACCACCAAAGAGATAAACATGTAGACAAACACCGTCTTCGATCTTTTCCTTCCAGAGAGAATAACTAATTGATGCAAGCCTAATCACCGAGAACCTGAAGCACTTAGCACAAGATTAGACCAACAAAGGGTTGTCATCATCATCCAAAACACAAAGTAGGGAAATGACCTTACACCATCCTAGTGAGTTCGTCAAAAATTGAGAAGAGCAACTCAAAAAAACCCATAATATATGTGGGTAGTGCTTGAGCTACAAACTTAATAAGTGCCTCTCTACCAGGTTGAGTGAGATGGCCATCTCCCCACTGAATATTTTGGAATCTTCCTTTTGACATCCAACCATCAGGACTAGGAAGCCCCAAATATTTTTCCTCGAAGACCATACTAGTGACACTAAGAACTTCTCTTACTTCCTGCTGAACACCATCTGGACATGCATGCCCAAAAAGAATATAACATTTATTGAAATTCAAACTCTGTCCCGTGGCATTACTATAGAGATCCAAAGCCAGTTTGATCCTTAATGCTTGAGCTTGTGATGCCTCAAAGAATAGCAAAGTATCATCAGCAAACAAAAGATGCAAAGTACCCAAAGCTCTTCTGCATACCTTAATAGGAGTAATATCACATTCAGAGACATTGTTTTTTAGGATTCCAGATAGACCATCAACTACAAAAAGAAACAAGAACAGAGAGAGAGGGTCTCCTTGACATAGCCCAAGCCACAGTGCAAATTAATCCAAGAGGATTTCATTTAATTTGACAAAATACTTCACCGATATGATACAAGACATTATCCAGTCCGCCCAACGGCGAGAGAAATCCAAATTTTGCATCACCTGCTCAAGGAATCCCCAGTCAACCCTGTCATAGGCCTTGGATAGGTCAAACTTGTACGCACAGAAACTTTTTGTGGGATCTTTCTCAGCAAGTCAACCGAGGCGATGACCTTCACGGTGCTCAGCCTCCAAGCCTAAGACAGCTAGAAATCGGGAGGTACTCTGTGGAACTCATCTCCATCAATTGACTGGACACTTGCTTCATCTTGCTGACATCGAGCCTCACCTCAATTTAGATGTTTACTCGTTAGGTTCGTATGAACGAGCCCAACCCCCTCATGTTAGATCTTTAGTTTGAGCCTCCTGTGAAACATAATTTTGTCAACTTATATGAAAGGCTTGTATTTGATGCTTGCAACTTCTACAGTTTTACCTCAACTTTGTCCCTTTTTATCGTGCTAAGTCCATGGGAGCTCCAATATACCTACAAAGACAACAAACCCAAGTAAAAACTACTAAAAACTAAATATTATTCAGTGACCTCAATAAAAATGCATGGAAAATAGAATGTATGCAAAATGGACATGAAAATGGCTAGATGGATATGATACGAGGGATTTTGATGTGAAAATGTGCGACTAATGAGCTCTAAAACATGACACGAAATCCACCCATCATATGTCACTTCATGATGAATCATGGAAAAAGACTACCATGCATAAAAAATCCACCTCGACATTCAAACATGCATGAGTAATTTCATCCTAATACGCTATTTATATTTAATAAATATTTTAAAATTATAGAATAGTCAAACACAAAAATATATGTATTTTTAGTTTTAATTATCATATTATTACTCCAAATATGCATGTTCCATACAACAAAATCTCATTAAACTACATTACAAAACATTCAGGCAACGACCGTGAGGGTGTTATCTAGTACTAATAGATTAGGCCAACTTTGCCGGTCTATCTTTAGTATAGAATTTGAAAGATTAAAATGAAAAGATGATCTAATTTTGGAGGACAAAGAAAACTCTTTCAATTAAAAGTGTATCAGAATTATTCCCCTTATTCGATTTCAATAGAAGAGGGGAATGCTTTGTCGAAGAAATTAAGAAAAATAAAATAGCATACAACAAAATAGATAGCGGGACTGGCACTGTAACTTTTTATACACCAAACAATCTAAGGAGTTTGACGAGATAAATTGCACAAAACAACCAAAATTTGCATAAGAGATTGATGATTAATGGAGGCACACACAGAAGCCGGTATGAGTTATTTAAGAGCTCCATGGCGGTGCCACCGAGGGCAATATTCAGGTACCAACCGAAGTAGCGGCGGGAGATCATAGCACAAGCAGAACCAATTAGAAAATTGGGGGTGGCATGTAAAATTGTCCATATGGGTCGTGTCTCGCAGACCGGCCATGGACATGGATTCTGGGCCAGACACGGGACATGTCACATGAATAAAAGGGTTGGGTCGGCCTTCAGCTCGCCATGGAACAAGGCCAATCCTCGAGGTCAGGGCTTAATGCCGGTCACGACACGACCCTTTCAAATGTGGGGCCCTTTTAGGGCTGTTTTGGTCTTTTAATTTTTTAAGGCTGTTTAGGCCTAGCTATTTTCGGCCTTTTTAACGCGGGCTGCCCGTAGCGGTGTCGTGTCGGGCCAGTGCTATTAACTCACGTGTCAGGCCGATCCTCAAAGCCAGGCCTTGGGGCTAGAACGGGCTGGACGGGCCGGGCTGGCCCATATGGCCAGATTTGGTGGCATGTCACGGCCCCCAAGAGCGAGATATTACGGTCCAACAAACACGGCATCTCCTCTTTCCCACTGAACGCCCCGCACGTGCCACTGCTTTTATCCACACATGGCGGCGACCTCGCCAGCGCCGATGAGGGCCGTCGCCACCGCGTTTACCCCGCCTCCGTTATCTCAGAGGATCACCCGTATCTCTACCGTGTCTGCCGTCCACCTTCACCAATGCCGCGCAGCTCACCGGTGGCGCCCTGCACAGTGCCGCGGGAAGCCGGCCGTCAGTGGCGTGGCCGAGGACGACGAGGAGGACACTTCGCGGGAGGCTTTAAATCTTGAGGAAAAAGAGGAGGAGTCCGCGGGCGCGGGGAGCTGGGGGCTGGGGTGGTTCAGGCTTGATGAGGTTGGGATGGACATCCTGGGCATCGCCGTGCCCGCCGTGCTTGCACTCGCCGCCGACCCCGTCACGGCGCTCGTTGACACCGCCTTCGTCGGACATATCGGTAACTAAATCACCTGGATTCCTCATATCTTTTTCACAAGCCTGCCTTCAGCTGTGAGCTCAAATGATTGAGTACTTTCATGTATATCGAAAATGGCAAACACTTCATATGATAAGATTCAGTGCAGAATTCAGTAGAGAAGCTCAGATGTGTATACTTGCTTTTCATGTTTTGTTGATGAGATTTATTACATCAATTTCATGATCTTTAATTCCTGTCGCCAGGCTCGGTTGAACTTGCTGCCGTTGGTGTATCCATATCTGTTTTCAACCTGGTGTCCAAGCTGTTTAATGTGCCACTGCTTAATGTCACCACATCCTTTGTTGCTGAGCAGCAAGCAGTGGATGCCAAGTATAGTGGCGTAGGAGAAAGTAAGCAAGTTTGAAGTTTTATTCATCTAGCTAGAATCAGCAATTTGGTTTGCGTTACACTGATTACTGTTTAGTTCTCACATAGGAGATGGAGTGTCGAGTACCCGAGAGCAGGCTAGTGAAAAAAGGAAGTTTCTCCCAGCGGTGTCAACATCCTTGGCTTTAGCTGCTGGAATCGGGTTGATGGAAATGGTGGCACTTATTGTTGGATCTGGCACACTAATGGACATCGTTGGTATACCTGTCGTACGTAAGACTAATTTATTGTTGTACATAGATTTCTTGAATCTAGAGTTGTTAAGGTGTGGTACCTGGATGTATCAATTGTGAATTGAGTATTATCTTGTGTTTGTGATTCCTAATGCATACCTAAAATGTGAAAATTATTTCTTGAACCTCTGTTTCTTGTTTTCTAAGTCACATGTTTGACTGCTAAATTTGGAGCAAGATAAAGTAGCCTTTACTCATCCTGGAAAGATGAGACTGGATAAGAATGATATTATGCCATTTGGACAGATGATTTTATGGTACTACCAAAATATGGGTGTCTACTTGCTATAATAAATAAATATTTGGATATTGTCTTATCTTAAACTTGACTGCCAGGTGCCAAGTATAATTGAGCGGAAACCATTTTCCTAGCATTATCACCGAAACTTACCAAGTTGATAGCCCAGTAGGCGTTAGTCTGTTAGTTAGCCCAATAGCAAAATTCACCGGCTTGATTTTGCCTGCGACACCAGCTTTATTTGTCTATTCATTTTATTTGTTGAATTAAGGTTATGTAAGCATGGAATTATTGTACAACATCTGTAACTAGTTCTTAGTGATTCCGGCTCAAAAAACTTCTGCTATTAAAAAATCAACACAGGATTCACCGATGCGAGCACCGGCAGAACAGTTTCTTACTTTAAGGGCATATGGTGCTCCACCAGTCGTAGTAGCACTTGCAGCACAAGGTGCATTTCGTGGTTTCATGGATACAAAGACACCTTTGTATGCTGTGGGTAAGATTATGCAAACAGATTTTTGTTGTTACATCTGGCTTCCTGGTTAAGATGCCATACGTTATTGATTTGAAATATTGCAGTAAGAAACTAATTGTGTGGATCTATGATGCATGCAGTTGCTGGCAACCTAGTAAATGCAATACTGGATGCCATATTTATCTTCCCACTTGGTCTAGGTGTAAGTGGCGCTGCATTGGCAACTGTAACTTCTGAGTATGTTGAAGCCATTATGAGATCTTTTACTTTTTTTTGCTTCGTCCTGTTATTATCAATATTTATAGACTGCGTAAACTATCTGCATTTGTTCAGGTACTTGGCGGCATTCATCCTCCTATGGAAGCTGAATAACGAACTAATCCTGTTCTCATGGAATGTCATTGGCAGTGACATCATCCGCTACCTGAAATCTGGTTAGCCAATATCCCTCATGTTCATTTCCTAAGACTTAACAAAATAGTGTTTTCTTGTGAGATTTTTTTGGTCTATACAGAAAGACAAAAGGATATTCATGAATTCAATTCCGCTTAGTAATCACTCAATTAAGCATCCCTTAATGTTGCTGCAACATACCTATATGATAGCCACTCTAACTTTAGTGTTTTTGTAGGTGCCTTGCTAATTGCCAGGACCATCGCAGTAATCCTTCCATTATGGCTGTCGACATCCCTGGCCGCAAGACAAGGGCCTGTTCCAATGGCTGGCTATGAGATAAGCTTGCAAGTCTGGCTAACAATTTCTCTACTTAATGATGCACTGGCTCTTGCTGGTCAGGTATGTACATTTACAGGGACATGCATTTAATCTCTAAGTCGATGTCTTCCTATGTATCTGAAGTATCTATAACTTAATGCAGGCTCTGCTTGCAAGTGAATATGCGAAAGGGAACTACAAGCAGGCCCGCTTGGTTTTGTACAGGGTTCTGCAGGTTAAGAAGATATTATATTCACTCACAATTCCTTGTTAAGTTTCTCCTCTTCCTTGGCGTTAATCAACAGTCATATGCTGATGATGCATCTATTTTCCTGCAGATTGGAGGTGTCACTGGTCTTGCACTTGCTGCAACCTTGTTCCTTGGGTTTGGATATTTGACCTTGCTGTTTACAGATGATCCAGCAGTTCTAGATGTTGCGCAGTCTGGAGTCTGGGTAAGGAGAATTATAAGAAGTCAATACTTTGTTTCTCAAGTCACAATGATCTTATATTCACTGAATGAATGTGGAATTATTGCAGTTTGTCACTATTACTCAGCCGATAAATGCTATTGCTTTTGTGTTTGATGGGCTCTACTACGGTGTTTCTGACTTCGGCTATGCCGCATACTCCACAGTGCTGTTTCTATCCCCACTACTGGTGTTACTAGTTATAACTCCAACGTTTTCATCCTAACGATGTCGATATATTGCCCATTTTAGCTTTTCGCGGGGGTCGTCGCTTCAGCCTTCCTCCTTGTCGTTGGTCCCAACTTTGGTCTTGGTGGTGTATGGGCTGGTCTTACTCTCTTTATGGGTCTGCGAGCAGTTGCCGGGTTCTGGAGGTAATTCCCTGCTCTTGTTTTGGTAGGAATTGTTTTAAGATCATGGCACTTGCATGGCTTTGTTAGAAATTAAGTCCAGACTTGGATTAGAATGAAAAGAATGATCCTTATTCTGGAAAAGAAAATCTGTCAGTGGCTTGAGCGAATCCTTCTGACTTTTCAGGTTAGGGAGCAAAGGTGGACCATGGGAAATAGTCTGGTCAAAGACTGATTAATATACCAAGAATACGTAGGAAGCATTTTGAGGCAATCACAGCGCTACATTTTAAGGTCATAGTCATAGTGCATGACCGTGGATGTTGAATGGTTCGATCTCAAACAGAGCAAGGATCAGCAGAAGGAAGAAAACCTAGGCGGATAGTGTCAGTCATTTGTAACACAAGAAGAGGCACTGTTTTATCTCAAAAGGAAAAGAGACGAAGAGGGACTGCTTCTGCAGTAGGACAGACGAGAGGCTGCAGAAGGTGGGTAGGTGTTCCCTCTTGCTGTGTCTGCTGCAGGAGGTTGTTTCTCCCTTCCACTGTACAAGGAAGCTGTGTACAGAAGTACTAGATACACAAAGGCCTCCCATATATTTTTCTTCCTTTGTGCCATGTAGGAGTGAACTTGCCATATTTTCTTCAGATATGCAAGTGAACAGATGATGGAGTAGTGGCCATTCTCAGTCATTACTCTTGAGTACTCCCTCCGTTAACAAATATAAGAGCGTTTAGATCACTAAAGTAGTGATCTAAACGCTCTTATATTTCTTTACAGAGGGAGTATGTACTATTTCGAGTAATATGATTTCGTTTGGGGCTTCCAAGAGAATCACTTATTATTTAGAGTGGACAGCCACATCTTTTCCTAGGTTTTCTTTTTAGGAAGATGATATTTTCTCTGTGTTACCTATCATTTTCCCAGTTTTCTTTTACTACTGAAATCCCTATTGCAATTGCCTAGGTGCTGGTTGGTACCAGCAAACCTCACTACCCTGACACAGGAATATGTTAAAAATATGTAGGATGAATGTGGTTTGTATTTAGATAGAAGGGGTACTCTAATAACATTACAAAGAAGATAACTGAGCAAGGTCTGCACTCGATTGCTTTGCTTTCGTTTAGAACACCCCCCCCATCATAACTAGCAGAGTGCGGTGCGTTGCTACAACAATGGCTGGTCAACCTTGTACTCACTTCATTAGCATACTGCAAAAAAGAGTGTCACGAGACAAATAAATAGCTCAACCAAATCAGAAATGCCAGACCGAGCTCCACGAAGGCTTTTATTTAAAAACTTCAAAATTTAAACTTTTCAGTTTCAAAAACTTCTGAAAATAAATACAAATGTACCTAGATACATAATGTACATGTGTGCAAATTTTCAGGTCGAAATACATTAAATTGTGAGCTACATAAAAAGACAAATTTGGGGCTTTTTAGCATATGTACTGTTCATCTTTAAAGTTTATGGTTTTGTTTTTTTTTGTGCAGCTCGCAATTCAAGGTATTTCATCCTGGAAATTTTCACACATACACTTTACCTCCTTGCATACATGTGTACTTTTTTTTGAATTTTTCCAAATAAAGGGCTTCATGGAGCTCGGTCTTCAAAATGCCCTACTCCAACCAAATGGGCAATTTGTTTGCAAGAGCTCAGTGATGGAAGAGGTGTTGGAGCCATACTCCCTCTGTCTCATAATGACAGAGGGAGTAATTGGTTTCTTCCGGTCCTTTGCTGTAGTAGTAGTAGTAGTAGGGGGCACACCATTTTCTCTGAGCTGATACCTTGCTTGTTGAAGCGATGCTCCGAGGTAATTTGGCTTGCTTGCGTCTTCAGCTATTCACATGTACTCCCTCCGTTCCGAATTACTTGTCTTAGATTTTTCTAGATACGGAGGTATCTAGCATTAAAATGAGTCTAGATACATCCGTATCTAGACAAATCCAAGACAAGTAATTCGGAACGGAGAGAGTAGCTTTTTGAGTACTATCTCCTTTTTTTAGCCTGTGCATTAGCTTTAGTCAAAGCCAAGCTTTGTAAAAAAAATTATAAACAAAAATATTAACATATATAATGTTGGAAATATGAGCAATTTATCAAATAATTTTGCTAACGGAAATACAGATAAAGCATGACTAATATATCAGAGATAAAGCAAGTCATGCAATCAGACAGAGAAAAGGTAGATAATATCTGCATATATGAATTTGAACTAAACACGTCTAGAACAGACACTAGATGAAGTTGCATATACGAAGTAGAACCTAACATATGTAGGGCAGAAACTAGAGCAAAGAACTATGGCAGGACTTCTAACAGAAAGAGTAAGAACACGTACGGGACAGCAGCAGCAGAAACACTGGACTCTGGGTCAACATCCTCTCCAGTCATGTCGTCGATGAGGTTGTCGACGTTGGGGAAGAAGTCATCGGAGTCCGTGATGAAGAAGTCAGTAGTCGCATGGAGCGCTCCCCAAAAATCTTATCACCCTTCTCCCGTACAGGACTCAAAGAGGTGCAGTTTCGGAGGCCTACTGTCCCGACCTGTGGTGCAGAGCGACCTCCCTTTTATAGGCGCAACTGAAGGAGGCGAGAGGCTGCGCCGGGAGCTGAAGGGAACGAGGGAGACGAGTTCGGATTCAGGACCTTTCGTTTACCTGTCGTGCGTGGCAAAAATTTAGACATCGGCTCGGTTCATTCCCGCAGCCCGCGGCGTGGCGCGGCGCGTCGTGGCGAGGCGGGCGACGGAGGAGGAGCGCGCGTGGATGTCCCTCTTGTTCTCATGCTCATACATGTGGGAAAAGAACCTCCCTTATAAAGAGGTCCAACTCCCCCTAAACTAGCAATGTGAGACTAAACTTTAGAAGTGCCCGTTGCCTTGCATGAATGGGCTAAGTGGGCCTCTAGGATTTATTAGGAATTTCTGAAATTGTTATTGGGCTGGCCCATAAATAGATAAAATTCCATCAATCCCCCACCAGATCCTAGAGGCACACATAATTTGCCTTTAATTTCAAAACACTGTTTTATATATCGATACTGCAGTGGAGACTGTTAAGTTGAACTTCCACCTAGAACTCTATGCTACACTAGTAAGCAACTTGAACAGTGGACTAGGCCTTGAACTGCAAGTTTTCTGTGAATCTAGCTTCACACAAAGCCTTGAAAGATACTAGGCTACCGTGGGTCTTCCCCACGGATGGAGCTTATGCGTCATACTTCGAGACCTTTCATGAGTTTACTAGAGAGAACACTACTCTCATAGATTGCAACGTTTTACAATCAGACTCATATAGGTGTGTTCTTCAAAAGATATTCTACAGGACAACATCTCTGCTTAAATGAGCCACTTAGAACACTTTAAGATATACATCAACCTGCCATGCAGATTAGGAGAGTATTGCATCTTCATGGAGTGGTATTATTAATAGTAAGGATACTCTCCTCTCAGTTGACCAACAACTTGTCTTCCACATCTAATTCACGGGATCTCCGATCACATAGACTAGGTTACCACTATGAACAACTCATATTGTGGGTCTCATACCCACCTCCCTCGATGCATTATCTATCACATTACGTGATAGACCCTTAGTGAAAAGATCTGCCAGATTTTTAGACGTTTGAATATAATCCAATGCAATAACTCCGGAGTTTCTCATTTTCCTGAAAGACTTTAACCTTCTCTGTGTTGGAAATATGCCCTAGAGGCAATAATAAAATAGTTATTATTATATTTCCTTGTTCATGATAATTGTCTATTGTTCATGCTATAATTGTGTTATCCGGAAATCGTAATACATGTGTGAATACAGAGACCACAACATGTCCCTAGTGAGCCTCTAGTTGACTAGCTCGTTGATCAATAGATGATTACGATTTCCTGACCATGGATATTGGATGTCATTGATAATGGGATCACATCATTAGGAGAATGATGTGATGGACAAGACCCAATCCTAAGCATAGCACAAGATCGTGTAGTTCGTCTGCTGAAGCTTTTCTAATGTCAAGTATCTTTTCCTTAGACCATGAGATTGTGCAACTCCCGGATACTGTAGGAATACTTTGGGTGTGCCAAACGTCACAACGTAACTGGGTGACTATAAAGGTGCACTACGAGTATCTCCAAAAGTGTCTGTTGGGTTGGCACGAATCGAGACTGGGATTTGTCACTCCGTATGACGGAGAGGTATCTCTGGGCCCACTCGGTAAGACATCATCGTAATGAGCTCAATGTGACTAAGGGCTGGTCACGGGATGATGTGTTGCGGAACGAGTAAAGTGACTTGCCGGTAACGAGATTGAACGAGGTATTGGGATACCGACGATCGAATCTCGGGAAAGTAACGTACCGATTGACAAAGGGAATTGTATACGGGATTGCTTGAATCCTCGACATCGTGGTTCATCTGATGAGATCATCATGGAACATGTGGGAGCCAACATGGGTATCCTGATCCCGCTGTTGGTTATTGGCCGGAGAGTTGTCTCGGTCATGTCTGCATGGTTCCCAAACCCGTAGGGTCTACACACTTAAGGTTCGATGACGCTAGGGTTATTAGGAAGACTTGTATGTGATTACCGAATGTTGTTCGGAGTTACGGATGAGATCCCGGACGTCACGAGGAGTTCCGGAATGGTCCGGAGGTGAAGATTTATATATAGGAAGTTGTCATACGGTCACCAGAAAGGTTCGGGGGCATATTGGTATTGTACCGGGGCCACCGAAGGGGTTCCGGGGGTCCACCGGGAGGGGCCACCTCTCTCGGAGGGCCTCATGGGCTGTAGAGGAAAGGGAACCAGCCCCAAGTGGGCTGGGCGCATCCCCCCTTGGGCCCATGCGTCTAGGGTTGGGGGGAAACCCTAGAGGGGGCGTCCCCCTTGCTTGGGGGGCAAGCCACCCCCTTGGCCGCCGCCCCCCCTCTAGATCTCATCTAGAGGGGGCCGGCCCCCTTCCTCCTTCCCCTATAAATAGAGGGGCAAGGGGAGGGCTGCATAACACATCAAAGGCGCAGCCCCTCCCCTCCCCAACACCTCTCCTCCTCCGTTAAGAGCTTGGCGAAGCCCTGCCGGAGTACTGCCGCTCCACCACCACCACGCCGTCGTGCTGCTGTTGGAGCTCTCTTCCTCAACCTCTCCCTCCTCCTTGCTGGATCAAGGTGCGGGAGACGTCTCTGCTCCGTACGTGTGTTGAACACGGAGGTGCCATCCGTTCGGCGCTAGGATCATCGGTGATTTGGATCACGACGAGTACGGCTCCATCAACCCTGTTCTCTTGAACGCTTCCGCTCGCGATCTACAAGGGTATGTAGATGCACACCTCTCCCTCTGGTTGCTAGATGAATCCATAGATTGATCTTGATGATGCGTAGAAAATTTTAAATTTCTGCTTCGATCCCCAACAGTGGCATCATGAGCTAGGTCTATGCGTAGTTTCTATGCACGAGTAGAACACAAGTTGTTGTGGGCGTCGATTTTGTCAATTTACTTGCCGTTACTAGTCTTATCTTGATTCAGCGGCATCGTGGGATGAAGCGGCTCGGACCGACCTTACACGTACGCTTATGTGAGACTGGTTCCACCGACTGACATGCACTAGTTGCATAAGGTGGCTAGCGGGTGTCTGTCTCTCCCACTTTAGTCGGATCGGATTTGATGAAAATGGTCCTTATGAAGGGTAAATAGAAATTGGTATATCACGTTGTGGTTTTGGCGTAGGTAAGAAACATTCTTGCTAGACACCTATAGCAGCCATGTAAAACTTGCAACAACAATTAGAGGGCGTCTAACTTCACTACAAAAAAAAGACACATCCATGACATTTTGGGCCGAACGAAATTTTTTTCTGTCATACATATGACACTTCTATGACGATAATTGTGACAAAACCCGGTATCATCATAGATGTGGTGGGCTCCTACTTCTATGACAAAAAATCATGACAGAAAATGGGCTTTTCGTCCTGGGCGGGCCGGAGACGCAGCTGCATGACATTCTTTGGGCCGTCCATGACGGAAAAACCGTGGTAGAAGCGAGGCGGAGGAAATTTTTTGGGAGTTCCCGGTTACGGTGGGAGGTCGGGGGCCGAGCGATGCGCGTTTCTCTCGTACACGTACGCGCGCGTGTGCGAGGCGTTGGCTCTAACTGAACCCGAGCGAGGCGTTGGACTCTAACTGAACCCGAGCGATTGCACTGCAGGCTACGCGTTACTGAACCCGAGCATTCGATCGATGGCTGCTAACTGAACCCGATCGAGCGATTCCTTCGCTACTGCTGCTAACTAAAGCCGATCGATGGGATGAACAGTGAGCGTTGCTGGGGGGTTTGGATGAACAGTGAGCGGTGGCGTTGCCTCTGGATGAACAGGACCCCGTGGTGTGGTGAAGGGTTGGATGAACAGTAGACGATGGAGGGGTGCCCGTGGAGGGGTAGATGAACAGGACCCCGTGGTGTGGAGGGCTGGATGAACAGTAGACGGTGGAGGGGTGGTTGAACAGGACCCCATGGTGTGGAGGGCTGGATGAACAATAGACGGTGGAGGGGGTGCCCGTGGAGGGGTGGTTGAACATGACCCCGTGGTGTGGAGGGCTGGATGAACAGTAGACGGTGGAGGGGTGGTTGAACAGTAGCCGGTAGAGTAGCGCGCGGTGGAGGCTGGATGAACAGGAGCCCGTGGAGGCTGGAGGAGGTCGACGGTGGAGATGAACAGTATCCCGTGGAGTCCCGTTTTGCGGTAAGCCACACCCCTCCCGATGAACAGGACCCCCGTTTCGACCGTAGCGCTCCAACACAAGTCTGTTTCCTCCGTTTTACGGTACGCCACACCCCTCCCGATTAACATGACCCCCGTTTCGACTGTAGGAGGTCCGTTTCCTCCGTTTTGCGGTACGCCACACCCCTCCCGATCAACAGGAACCCCGTTTCGACCGTAGGAGGTCCGTTTCCTCCGTTTTGCGGTAAGCCACACCCCTCCCGATGAACAGGATCCCGTTTTTAACGTGGCCGGTCGAACACAAGGCCGTTTCCTCCGTTCTGCGGTACGCCAGGCCTCGTTTCCATCGCCTGTTCCGTCCAAGCCCTCCCGATGAACATGACGCATTCCGTTGCCTCCCCATGAACACGACGCATTCCGTTGTCTCCCCATGAACACGACGACGACGCTGTTTCTCCGTTCCGACCCAGCCATGTACACGAGCCCTGGCCGTACGTATGCGTGAGTAGGCGTTCGAGACCCCGCCCGTATGTACACATACGTGGCCGTATTTTCTTTTTTGCACCCTGGCCGCTGTACGTACGTGTACATGTTACGTGCGCGCCTCTACTATGACACGTGTGCGCCTCTACTACGACACGTGTGCGCCTCTACATCGACCAGTATGTATGTACACGTTCGCGATCAGAATGACAATGCTACGTACGCTTCGACCAGGTGGGTCCCGACTTTCAGGCACTTCCTTGCCTGCAAAGATGTAGCTGGTGGGTCCCAGTAGTCAGGGGGCGAATCATTTTTTTGTCCGGACGCACTTCCTTGCGTGCGAAGATGTAGCTGGTGGGTCCTAGCAGTCAGGGGGAAACGTTTTTTTCGCGAAATACAGTGGCCCGTACGGTGGGTCCTAGCTGTCAGGTGGAGGAATCATTATTTTCCGCGTAATAAGGAGGCACTTCCTTGCTGCGGCCGTGGACCCAGCTGTCAGCCTCTCCACGTACAGTCCACGTCCGATGGAAGTTGTTCCTTGACCATGTTGACCATGTCGCGCCGAGAGCACCAGGGCGGTGGACGACGGCGAGGCCTAGAAAGGGGATGACACGGAGGCAGGGAAGACTCGGCAGTACGAGGGTTTACTGGTTCGTCTGCCGTCGCCGGAGAATAATAGCAGGTGTGGGTGAGTAGAGGGATGGCTAGGCCAGCGATGGGAGTACGGTCGGGCGGTGAGGCCTGCGCGGCAGCACAGCCGGCCGCGAGGAGGAAGGAGCAGGCAGTCCCGCCAGCGCTTGTTTGAGCGGCTGGAGCAGGAAGAGCAGAGATTGAAGAAGCACGACGGCCATTGGATGGACATCCAACAGTCAGTGCTTGTGCGTCAACCTTTTTTTTAGGAAAACCTCAAATCTGTGAAAAACAGCATACATCCCATCTGCCATTATTTCTAATAATTTACAGCCCATTTGCTAATTCTTAAGGTTTTCTTGGAGCCCATATTCTTTTTGTTAGCATTACAGCCCATATTGTGGCAACGGTTAAAAAACTATACGAAATTTTGCATATTTCGATGCGATCCGAACTGTTTTTAATCCCGAAATTTCGACTCACATTCAAACTGATTTTAAAAATAAATGTATATCAATATAAAATCCAACAAATTCTCCACGCATCAAAATTAATGTAATTTAAAATCTTGAAATGAAAAAAAGATATTTGAAACTAATTGCCGGTTTGATGTGTTTTAAAAATGTACAACCCATTTCTCATTACTGATGGGCCATTTTCTCGGCCAGCCGAATGAAAGCTCTCCTTGTCTTGAAAGATTTGCAGCCCAACAGGCCTGACAAAGCGACTTACTTGGCAAATCACAAAAAAACTGGGCTGTGGCCGTGGACCCAGCTGTCAGCCTCTCCACGTACAGTACTCTTCCGATGGAAGTCATTCCTTGACCACGTTGACCACACGGCGCGGAGAGCACCATGGCGGTGGACGACGGCGAGGCCTAGGAAGGGGACAACGCGGCAGTGGAAGCCCGCGCGGAGAGGACTACGAGGGTTCACTGGTTCGGCTGCGGTGTGAGGCTGCCGTCGCCGCAGGGCCTGGCCAGCGGTGGGAATAGTAGGGGGCGGTGAGGCCTCTGCGACAGCACAACCGGCCACGGGAGGCAGGAGCATGCGGCACGACCGGCGCTGCTTTGGGCGGCTGGAGCAAGAAGACCAGAGGTTGAAGAAGCACTACGGCCGTTGGATGGACATCGTACGGTCACTGGAGCTAGAATCGTTCATATTGACTAAGTTGACAAAGCCCTTCGTCCCTGTCAACTTAGTAGGCCCACAAGTCAGCCTCCCAGCAAGGTGGGTCCCAGCTAGCCGGGGGAGTATTCATTTTTTTGTGCGTAATAAGGAGGCACTTCCGGTGGGTCCGAGCTGACAGCAGGGGGGGACGTTTTTTTCACAAAATACGGTGGCCCGTCCGGTGGGTCCCAACAGTCACGGGGAAACGATTTTTTCGCAAAATACTGGTGGCCCGTCCGGTGGGTCCCCGCTGTTAGGTGGAGTAATAATTATTTTGCACGTAACAAGGAGGCACTTCCTTGTTGCGGCCGTGGACCTAGCTGTCAGCCTCTCTACGTACAGTCCACGTATGATGGAAGCCGTTCCTTGACCGCGTAGACCACGCCGCACCGAGAGCACCAGGGCGGTGGACGACGGTGAGGCCTAGGAAGGGGACGACGCGGACCCGCGGAAGACACGGCAGTGGATGCCCACGCGTAGAGGAGTACGAGGGTTCACTGGTTCGCTGCGGTGTGAGGCTGCCGTTGCTACGTCTTGAGCTTGCGTTGGTTTTCCCCGAAGAGGAAGGGATGATGCAGCAGAGTAGCGTAAGTATTTCCCTCAGTTTTTGAGAACCAAGGTATCAATCCAGTAGGAGCCCACGCTCAAGTCCCTCGTACCTGCACAAAGCGATAGCTACTCGCAACCAACGCGATTAGGGTTGTCAATCCCTTCACGGTCACTTACGAGAGTGAGATCTGATAGATATAATATTTTTGGTATTTTTGGTATAAAGATGCAAAGTAAAAAGTAAAAGCAAAGCAAGATTAAAGTGATGGAGATTGATATGATGAGAATAGACCCGGGGGCCATAGGTTTCACTAGTGGCTTCTCTCAAGAGCATAAGTATTCTACGGTGGGTGAACAAATTACTGTTGAGCAATTGACAGAATTGAGCATATTTATGAGAATATCTAGGCATGATCATGTATATAGGCATCACGTCCGTGACAAGTAGATCGAAACGATTTTGCATCTACTACTATTACTCCACTCATCGACCGCTATCCAGCATGCATCTAGAGCATTAAGTTAAAAACAGAGTAACACTTTAAGCAAGATGACATGATGTAGAGAGATAAATTCATGCAATATGAAATAAACCCCATCTTGTTATCCTCGATGGCAACGATACAATACGTGCCTTGCTGCCCCTTCTGTCACTAGGTAAGGACACCGCAAGATCGAACCCAAAACTAAGCACTTCTCCCATGGCAAGAACTACTAATCTAGTTGGCCAAACCAAATGGATAATTCGAAGAGACTTGCAAAGATAACCAATCATACATAAAAGAATTCAGAGAAGATTCAAATATTATTCATAGATAGACTTGATCATAAACCCACTATTCATCAGTCTCAACAAACACACCGCAAAAAGAAGATTACATTGAATAGATCTCCACAAGAGAGGGGGAGAACTTTGTATTGAGATTCAAAGAGAGAGAAGAAGCCATCTAGCTACTAACTATGGACCCGAAGGTCTGAGGTAAACTACTCACACTTCATCGGAGGGGCTAGGATGATGTAGAAGCCCTCCATGATGACGGCCCTCTTCCGGCGGAGCTCCAGAACAGGCCCCAAGATGGGATCTCGTGGATACAGAAAGTTGCGGCGGTGGAATTAGGTTTTTGGATCCTGTTCTGATCGTTTGGGGGTACATGTGTATATATAGGAGGAAGAAGTACGTTGGAGGAGCAACGAGGGGCCCACGAGGCAGGGGACGCGCCCTAGGGGGGTCCACCCTCGTGACCGCCTCTTTTGTTCCTTGGAGCAGGGTCCAAGTCTCCTGGATCACGTTCGATGAGAAAATCACGTTCCCAAAGATTTTATTCCATTTGGACTCCGTTTGATATTCCGTTTATCTGAAACACTGAAATAGGCAAAAAAAACAATAATTCTGGGCTGGGCCTCCGGATAATAAGTTAGTCCCAAAAATAATATAGAAGTGGAAAATAAATCCCAATATAGTCCAAAACAGTAGATAATATAGCATGGAGCCATCAAAAATTATAGATACGTTGGAGACGTATCAGGCACCC
>NC_053025.1:264128086-264146087 GCF_003073215.2 Triticum urartu | reverse complement strand
CTTACTCTGGTTGATCTACGAGGTTCGTAGTAACTTGTTCTGAAGTTTCATGATCATTATCATTAGCTTCCTCACTAATTGGTGTAGGTGTCACAGAAACCGGTTTCTGTGATGTACTACTTTCCAATAAGGGAGCAGGTACAGTTACCTCATCAAGTTCTACTTTCCTCCCACTCACTTCTTTCGAGAGAAACTCCTCTCTAGAAAGGATCCATTCTTAGCAACAAATGTCTTGCCTTCGGATCTATGATAGAAGGTGTACCCAACAGTCTCCTTTGGGTATCCTATGAAGACACATTTCTCCGATTTGGGTTCGAGCTTATCAGGTTGAAGTTTTTTCACATAAGCATCGCAGCCCCAAACTTTCAGAAACGACAACTTTGGTTTCTTGCCAAACCATAGTTCATAAGGCGTCGTCTCAACGGATTTTGATGGTGCCCTATTTAACGTGAATGCGGCCGTCTCTAGAGCATAACCCCAAAATGATAGCGGTAAATCTGTAAGAGACATCATAGATCGCACCATATCAAGTAAAGTACGATTACGACGTTCGGACACACCATTACGCTGTGGTGTTCCGGTGGCGTGAGTTGCGAAACTATTCCGCATTGTTTCAAATGTAGACCAAACTCGTAACTCAAATATTCTCCTCCACGATCAGATCGTAGAAACTTTATTTTCTTGTTATGATGATTTTCAACTTCACTCTGAAATTCTTTGAACTTTTCAAATGTTTCAGACTTATGTTTCATTAAGTAGATATACCCATATCTGCTTAAATCATCTGTGAAGGTGAGAAAATAACGATATCCGCCACGAGCTCACATTCATTGGACCACATACATCTATATGTATGATTTCCAACAAATCTGTTGCTCTCTCCATAGTACCGGAGAACGGTGTTTTAGTCATCTTGCCCATGAGGCACGGTTCGCAAGTACCAAGTGATTCATAATCAAGTGGTTCCAAAAGTCCATCAGTATGGAGTTTCTTCATGCGCTTTACACCGATATGACCTAAACGGCAGTGCCACAAATAAGTTGCACTATCATTATCAACTCTGCATCTTTTGGCTTCAACATTATGAATATGTGTATCACTACTATCGAGATTCATCAAAAATAGACCACTCTTCAAGGGTGCATGACCATAAAAGATATTACTCATATAAATAGAACAACCATTATTCTATGATTTAAATGAATAACCGTCTCGCATAAACAAGATCCAGATATAATGTTCATGCTCAACGCTGGCACCAAATAACAATTATTTAGGTCTAATACTAATCCCGAAGTAGATGTAGAGGTAGCGTGCCGACCGCGATCACATCGACTTTGGAACCATTTCCCACGCGCATCGTCACCTCGTCCTTCCAGTGTTCGCTTAATCCGTAGTCCCTGTTTCGAGTTGCAAATATTAGCAACAGAACCAGTATCAAATACCCAGGTGCTACTGCGAGCTCTAGTAAGGTACACATCAATAACATGTATATCACATATACCTTTGTTCACCTTGCCATCCTTCTTATCCGCCAAATACTTTCGGGCAGTTCCGCTTCCAGTGACCAGTCTGCTTGCAGTAGAAGCACTCAGTTTCAGGCTTAGGTCCAGATTTGGGTTTCTTCTCTTGAGCAGCAACTTGCTTGCTGTTCTTTTTGAAGTTCCCCTTCTTCTTCCCTTTGCCCTTTTTCTTGAAACTAGTGGTCTTGTTGACCATCAACACTTGATGCTCCTTTTTGATTTCTACCTCCGCAGCTTTCAGCATTGCGAAGAGCTCGGGAATAGTCTTATTCATCCCTTGCATATTATAGTTCATCACGAAGCTCTTGTAGCTAGGTGGCAGTGATTGGAGAATTCTGTCAATGACGCAATCATCTGGAAGATTAACTCCCAATTGAATCAAGTGATTATTATACCCAGACATTTTGAGTATATGCTCACTGACAGAACTGTTCTCCTCCATCTTGCAGCTATAGAACTTATTGGAGACTTCATATCTCTCAATCCGGGCATTTGCTTGAAATATTAACTTCAACTCCTGGAACATCTCATATGCTCCATGACGTTCAAAACGTCGTTGAAGTCCCGATTCTAAGCCGTAAAGCATGGCACACTGAACTATCGAGTAGTCATCAGCTTTGCTCTGCCAGACGTTCATAACATCTGGTGTTGCTCCAGCAGCAGGCCTGGCACCCAGCGGTGCTTCCAGGACGTAATTCTTCTGTGCAGCAATGAGGATAATCCTCAAGTTACGGACCCAGTCCGTGTAATTGCTACCATCATCTTTCAACTTTGCTTTCTCAAGGAACGCATTAAAATTCAACGGAACAACAGCACGGGCCATCTATCTACAATCAAACATAAACAAGCAAGATACTATCAGGTACTAAGTTCATGATAAATTTAAGTTCAATTAATCATATTACTTAAGAACTCCCACTTAGAAAGACATCCCTCTAATCCTCTAAGTGATCATGTGATCCAAATCAACTAAACCATAGCCGATCATCACGTGAAATGGAGTAGTTTTCAATGGTGAACATCACTATGTTGATCATATCTACTATATGATTCACGCTCGACCTTTCGGTCTCAGTGTTCCGAGGCCATATCTGCATATGCTAGGCTCGTCAAGTTTAACCTGGGTATTCTGCGTGTGCAAAACTGGCTTGCACTCGTTGTAGATGGATGTAGAGCTTATCACACCCGATCATCACGTGGTGTCTGGGCACAACGAACTTTGGCAATGGTGCATACTTAGAGAGAACACTTTTTATCTTGAAATTTAGTGAGAGATCATCTTATAATTGCTACCGTCAATCAAAGCAAGATAAGATGTATAAAAGATAAACATCACATGCAATCAATATAAGTGATATGATATGGCCATCATCATCTTGTGCTTGTGATCTCCATCTCCGAAGCATCGTCATGATCACCATCGTCACCGGCGCGACACCTTGATCTCCATCGTAGCATCGTTGTCGTCTCGCCAATCTTATGCTTCCACGACTATCGCTACCGCTTAGTGATAAAGTAAAGCATTACAGCGATTGCATTGCATACAATAAAGCGACAACCATATGGCTCCTGCCAGTTGCCGATAACTCGGTTACAAAACATGATCATCTCATACAATAAAAATTTAGCATCATGTCTTGACCATATCACATCACAACATGCCCTGCAAAAACAAGTTAGACGTCCTCTACTTTGTTGTTGCAAGTTTTACGTGGCTGCTACGGGCTTAAGCAAGAACCAATCTTACCTACGCATCAAAACCACAACGATAGTTTGTCAAGTTGGTGTTGTTTTAACCTTCGCAAGGACCGGGCGTAGCCACACTCGGTTCAACTAAAGTTGGAGAAACTGTCACCCGCTAGCCACCTTTGTGCAAAGCACGTCGGGAGAACCGGTCTCGCGTAAGCGTACGCGTAATGTCGGTCCGGGCCGCTTCGTCCAACAATACCGCCGAACCAAAGTATGACATGCTGGTAAGCAGTATGACTTATATCGCCCACAACTCACTTGTGTTCTACTCGTGCATATAACATCAACACATAAAACCTAGGCTCTGATACCACTATTGGGGAACGTAGTAATTTCAAAAAAATTCCTACGCACACGCAAGATCATGGTGATGCATAGCAACGAGGGGAGAGTGTGATCTACGTACCCTTGTAGACCGAACAGCGGAAGCGTTATACCAACGCGGTTGATGTAGTCGTACGTCTTCACGATCCGACCGATCAAGCACCGAAACTACGGCACCTCCGAGTTTCAGCACACGTTCAGCTCGATGACGATCCCCGGACTCCGATCCAGCAAAGTGTCGGGGAAGAGTTCCGTCAGCACGACACGTGGTGACGATCTTGATGTTCAACTGTCGCAGGGCTTCGCCTAAGCACCACTACAATATTATCGAGGATTATGGTGGAAGGGGGCACCGCACACGGCTAAGAAAACGATCACGTGGATCAACTTGTGTGTCTAGGGGTGCCCCTGCCCTCCGTATATAAAGGAGCAAGGAGGGGTGCGGCCGGCCCTAGTAGGAGGCGCGCAGTCCTCCTCCAAGTAGGAGAGGGGGAAGGAAGGGAGAGAGGAGGAAGGAAAGGGGGCGCCGCCCCTCCCTCCTTGTCCAATTCGGACTAGGGGGAGAGGGGGCGCACCCTGGCCTGCCTGGCAGCCCCTTCCTCTTCTCCACTTTAGGCCCATGAGGCCCATTAACCCCCCGGGGGGTTCCGGTAACCCCCCGTACTCCGGTTTTATCCGAAACTTCCCGGAACACTTCCGGTGTCCGAATATAGCCGTCCAATATATCAATCTTTATGTCTCGACCATTTCGAGACTCCTCGTATGTCCGTGATCATATCCGGGACTCCGAACTACCTTCGGTACATCAAAACTCATAAACTCATAATATAACTGTCATCGAAACCTTAAGCGTGCGGACCCTACGGGTTCGAGAACAATGTAGACATGACCGAGACATGTCTCCGGTCAATAACCAATAGCAGAACCTGGATGCTCATATTGGCTCCCACATATTCTACGAAGATCTTTATCGGTCAGACCGCATAACAACATACGTTGTTCCCTTTGTCATCGGTATGTTACTTGCCCGAGATTCGATCGTCGGTATCTCAATACCTAGTTCAATCTCGTTACGGCAAGTCTCTTTACTCGTTCCGTAATACATCATCTCGCAACTAACTCATTAGTTGCAATGCTTGCAAGGCTTAGTGATGTGCATTACCGAGAGGGCCCAGAGATACCTCTCCGACAATCGGAGTGACAAATCTCTAATCTCGAAATACGCCAACCCAACATGTACCTTTGGAGACACCTGTAGAGCTACCTTTATAATCACCCAGTTATTGTGACGTTTGGTAGCACACAAAGTGTTCCTCCGGCTAAACGGGAGTTGCATAATCTCATAGTCATAGGAACATGTATAAGTCATGAAGAAAGCAATAGCAACATACTAAACGATCGGAGTGCTAAGCTAATGGAATGGGTCAAGTCAATCACATCATTCTCCTAATGATGTGATCCCGTTAATCAAATAACAACTCCATGTCTATGGTTAGGAAACATAACCATCTTTGATTAACGAGCTAGTCAAGTAGAGGCATACTAGTGACTTTAGTTTGTCTATGTATTCACACAAGTATTATGTTTCCGGTTAATACAATTCTAGCATGAATAATAAACATTTATCATGATATAAGGAAATAAAATAATAACATTATTATTGCCTCTAGGGCATATTTCTTCATATCAAGGAGACGACTGCCGATGACTTAGCCACATAGTCAACTCTGGAGAATCACCAAGAAAATGTCCTGGGACTATGGTTTTACCCTCCATAAGAAAAACTAGATCCGTGAGACTGCTGCGGGACGAGGCATAGAAGTTCATCAGCGCCGACGTAAGGCAGCACATTTTTAGCATGATAATGCACTCATGAGACTGATAATGGCCTGCGACGCTCGCAGACCCGTCTAGGCCAAGAATTGAAGGCCGGATGATCTCTAAGGCCAGCCAGTGGTCCACGAACATCTGTGATTGACTCTCGCTTTGCACCGCGGGAGAGGGATACGTTGAGCTGGCTCAGCAGTACAAATCATCAGTGCCAATGAGAGAAACCGCCCGAATTCACGCGAGGCCTAATAAACCGTAACCCAGAGTGCAAGCTGGCAAGCGCACAAACAGGACACATAATGCTGAAGCACAAGTTGGCGCGGAGACGCCGTGACACTATAGTTCACGCCAAATTCAGTGGCTCCAAGTCTGGCCAGCGAAAGAAGCCCTATAAAAGGAGTAGCGGAGGACCATCTAGCTTGGACCACATACTCGATCGTCCTTGCCAGATACATGGCACCCTAGACAAACCGGCCAACCATACTAACAGAGGTTGCCGGGTATTTAAACAAGCCAGCAAGGTCAACAGCAGAAACAAGGAAGGAGAATCACAGAGCGAGGACGATGACGAGGAGCCCCGGCAGCCGAACACTGGGGAGCAAAAGAAATTTCCCCCTCAAGTCAAAACGGTGAACATAATATATGCTACACACATCCCCAAAAGGGAGCGCAAGCGCGCACTTAGGGCCGTCTATGCGTTAGAGCCAGTCGCCCCGAAATTCAACCCGTGGTTCTCATTTCCGATCCCCTTTGACCGCCGAGATCATCCAACCAGCATTCGCCATGGGGGTTCAGCCGCACTGGTCCTCGACCCAATCATTAACGGATTTCACCTGACACGAGTCCTAATGGACGGTGGTAGCAGCCTCAACCTCCTCTATCAGGATACAATACCTAAAATGAGCGTCAACCCCTCACGGGTCAAGCCCACGAAGACTACCTTTAAAGGAGTCATACCTGGCATAGAGGCCCTTTGTACGGGCTCAATAATGCTGGAGGTAGTATTCCGTTCCTCGAATAACTTTCGAAGTGAAGAACTAATCTTCGATATCGTCCCATTTCGTAGCGGCTATCACGCCCTGCTCGGACGAACCGCATTCGCTAGATTCAATGTGGTGCCACATTACGCTTATTTCAAGCTCAAGATGCCCAACCCATGTGGCATCATTACAGTAAATGGAAACATGGAACGCTCCCTCCGTACAGAGGAGCACACTGCCGCCCTAGCAGCAGAAGTACAGAGCGGCCTTCTCAAGCAGCATTATAATCCGGTCGTCGAGCCCCTGGACATCATAAAGAGGGTCCGGACCACACTGCAGCAGGACAACTCGGCTCGTCAAGAGCCGAATTAGCAATTTGACCTCCGTCCCAGCCCCGACGAGGCAATGGCACTAATACCGCGCGTACATAAACCACGCACTCAAAACCCCATGGGAATTGACGGAGGCATAACTCGTATGCGATCCACTGTACAGCTCGACCGACCCTGGGATTTACACGCTTTTACTTTTTCTTTTTTATGGTTTTTTCTCTTTTGGAGGCCTATGCGGACAAACCGTTTGCAGAACACACCAAGGAGGCAAGGAGCTCTGGCTTACAAGGGAATCCCCAGGTGGTCTCTACTAAACGATTGCTATACTGGCTTTTCATACCCGCACGTAGCTCGCCCTTGGTTGCGGCATGTTAAATAGCCTTACTTGCTTATCGCATTACTTGTACAAATACGCCTTGACGTACTAGTTACATCACAATGGTGAATACACGATAGCGTTAGCTTATTATTTTATTTTTCCATTTACTCACCTCGGTATTAATTACTTATTGCACACGTACACCATGGTACGTATTACTATGCCAAGGGCTTCATTACACCCAACACTACGGCAATAAAAAGTCCAAACACTTTTATAGTATAGTTTGGCACCCCGAACTTATAGCATTATATGCATCGGCTCTGAATCATGTCTTTGCTCAATAGTTGGGTTGCCCGGCTCCTGTGCTTGCTACCTTATGTTCCGCTATATCGGCTAGGATAGTAAAGGGAGAACTACTGCGATTGTGTCCTGGTTCTTCCGGATGAGCACCTCAGTAAAGAAAACCGAAAACTGACTGTCATGATGCGGCGAGAGCCAGTCAGCTGTTCGAGAGGTCCCAAATCGTTAGAGATTATTTTCCGCTTCTTGCGAAGAATCGGTTCCCCCGATTAGGCGTGCATAGCGCCCCTAGTTCAGTCTTCTGAATACCAGGGGCTTCACCAACTTTCTTAATTATCAAACTCCTATGGCTAAGTGAGGGCGGTAAAGGCCGCATAGTCTGATTGCCTTGTTCATTGCGCTAAACACCTCCTTTAAGGACCAGAATGTGGAGTAAAGAGTGTTTAGATTTATCCCGAATACCCCCGTACTATCTACATGGGGGCAGAAGCCGACGACTGGTCAACCCTCAGAGTTAATAAACGACCGCACAGGAGGTAAATTTAAATCATAAGCATTATACTACATAAACACCATTGTTCCATATTACAGGGCAAGGTAATACACATGTTCTCATGGGAAAATGATATCCTTCGAACATTGCTCAGCCACAAGGCGGGACCCCTCCAGGACACCTTGAAAATAATGCTCGGGTCGACAATGCTCCTTGCCCTCCGGCGGTCCCTCGGTCATCAGCTTCTTGGCATCCAGCTTTTCCCAATGCGTCTTGATGCGGGCAAAGGCCATACGCACACCTTCAATACAGACCGACCGCTTCACGGCTTCAAGCCACGGACAGGCACTCAGAAGCCGCTTTACAAGCCCGAAGTAACTGCTAGGTATAGGATCGGCAGGCCACAGCCGGACTATCAGGTCCTTCATGGCTAGCTCTGCCAACCTATGCAGCTCGACCAACTGCTTTAGCTGGTCGCTGAAGGGCACCAGATGTTTGGATCCCAGATATTGGGACCAGAATAGCTTCTCCGTAGACATCCCTTCTTCGGCTCTATAATGCTCGACAGCATTTGACACACTATGCGGCAGATCTGTAAACGCCCCTGGAAAATCCAAATTCAGGATAAGTACAAGGAACATTTCTTCTACACACTTGCTATGCATGGTGAAAGATTTACCTGCCGTAATCTTCTTGGCCGCCTGAATTTCCTGGAGGGCGCTCTGGGCTTCAGCTCATGCATCCTGCGTGCTCTGGCGGGCCTTCGCTAATTCGGACTCTTGCACCTTACAATCGCGCTCCAAGGACTCAAACCTCTCTATCGCACCGTGGAGCTATTGCTGCGCCTCGCCAACCCGGGCCTTGTGCTTCTCGCACAAGGCGCTTTCCTTGGCCGCTTTGTCCTCGGCCTCGGCTAGCGCCTTCTTAAGGGCCGCCACCTCGGTCGTGGCCCCTAATAAAGTTTATGACACTTTAGTCCGGTTGGACTACTCATTTTTTCGAAATGTACCCACAGGTTCATGCATACCTTGGCTATCCTCCAGCTACTTCTTCACGAGGCCGAGATCCTCCTCGGCCCGCCCCAGTTTCCGCTTCAGTCCGGAAACTTCCGCAGCATGAGCAGTGGCAGCCTGCAGCGATACCTGCTTATTCACATAGACAACTCATATTAGACTCCTACGATATTTATTCCCGATCCTCTGTTTGGCTTTTCCTCCCAAACACCAAACAGAGCATCAGGGGCTACTGTCTCTACGGTGATATTTTTCCTACAATCACATTACTTACCTCAAAGCCTGTTAGAAGGCTAGTGCAGGCTTCGGTCAGTCCTCTTTTGACAAACTAAACCTTCTCTATTACCGTGTCCATAAGGACACGATGCTCATCTATGATAGAGGCGCCTCGTAGCGCCTCCAGCAGATTATCTGGTGCCTCTGGTTGGACAGAGGTCACCGGTGGAACAGGCACATTCCCTCCTTGGGGGGAATGCCGTTCGCTGGACCCCGGAGCCATGTAGATCTCCGGAATGGTATCCGGCTGAGGCCCGAAGGGAACTCGGGCCCCGTCACCAGTCCCCATGGGGACTTTTTCCCTCGTATGTCCGGCGGCCGAGGAGTCATCCTGGGACGTCACCCCGATGGTCTCCAGAATCTCCCCCGTCTTGGGAAAGTCTTTTTGGACACAACCTCGTCATCACCTTTGGGTGAGATGGAATGAGCAGGTGGCGGAGACATGCTAGCCATCTCCTTCGAGTCCAGTGAACCCTCTGTCGAGGATCGCAGGGAGCCATCGCGTGCTGGACTGCAATGACAAGGTTTAATATGTATCAATATTACAAACCGAGAAGGCCAGATGTTTTTGATTCTGGTACTCATGAGGCGGCCAGAGGCTTGGTCCGACGAGGTCGCTCCAGACTGCTATCAACATCACACGCGGAGTTATCCGCGAGGGAGCCTCTCCCCCTCTTGGGCGCCTCTGCCTCCAAACTCGTGGAGGCCTCCCTTTTCTCCCTTCTTCCCACAGGAGGGGAGTCTCCTCCCTCCCTGTCATCCTCATCGGCGACTAAGGGGTCTGTCTCATCATCAGACGAGATGAACAAGGTGCTCCTTCGGCGAAGCCTACTCCTGGTCCCCTTGGCCGTGGTTTTGACCTTCTTCTCCGGTACGTCGTAAGGCGCCGGAAATAGCATCTTGGTAAGGAGTGGGGTTTCTTCGTCTTCGGGTAGCGGAGCCGCATTATTAATCCGTCCCGCTAAGTCGACCCAGGCTGGAAAAAAATTGATAAGAACGCTTAGTATCCTTCCTCGAGGTGTGTCCTTAAAGCATATACCTTGATGGCTTACCGAATTGGCCTGGTGCTTAGAGTTTTGCCCGAGATCTTTGGTCAAGGGTGGCGGCTTCTCGCTGCCCTTGAAGAGCACCTTCCATATATCTTCGTGCGTCGTGCCAAAAAGCCTTAGCAGCATCTGGTGCTCGACTGAATCGAACTCCCACAAATAACAGGTCCGGCGCTGACATGGAAGGATCCGACGTACAAGCATGACCTGGATCACATCAACAAGCTTGATCTTCCGGGTTATCATATTCTGGAGGCACATTTGGATCCTCGTGATCTCTTCCAAAGATCCCTAGGTCAGGCCCTTCTCTTGCCAGGAGGTAAGCCGCATCGGGACTCCGGATCGGAATTTGGGAGCCGCCGCCCAATTGGTGTCGCGCGGCTCGGTGATATAAAACCACCCCGATTGCCATCCCTTCATCGTCTCTACGAAGGAGCCTTTGAGCCAGGTAGTATTGCGCATCTTGCCCACCATGGCACCTCCATACTCGGCCTGTTAGCCACGCACCACCTTTGGCTTTACATTAAAATTCTTTAGCCATAGGCCAAAGTGAGGTGGGATGCGGAGAAAGGCTTCGCACACAACTATGAATGCGGAGATATTGAGGATAAAGTTGGGGGCCAGATCGTGGAAGTCCAACCCATAGTAAAACATCAATCCATGGACAAATGGATGAAGAGGGAATCCCAGCCCACGGATGAAGTGTGTGAGAAACACAACCCTCTCATGGGGATCGGGGGTAGGGACGATTTGCCCTTTTCCGGGAGTCGGTGAGCAATCTCCTTGGCTAAATAGCCGGCCTCCCGAAGCTCTGTGATGTCCTTCTTCTCAACGGAGAAGGCCATCCACTTGCGTCCAGCTCCGGATCCGGACATGATTGGAGTGCCTTCTCGAAAGAGGAAAAGCTAAAGCTTGGACGCTAGATATCAAGCGCCTTATAAAGGGAGAGTGTTCTTATCCCCTTATAAAGGCCGCGAATATCAAGCGCCTCCCCACTTGTCCTAAAAACTCGCCTATTCCCAAGGGCTGTATAAGAGGCACGGTTGGGTTACCCATGCCCGCATTGATGAGAATCCCGCGATAAGGGGACACGATATCTATTTTGACAAGATGTGCCAATGGCAACCGCGTCTCAAAACATGGAGCGACAGATGAAAAGCGGTTCGAAATTATGACCGTACAAACGCAATGTCGTGTTGTAAAAAGCTGTCAGCGGATAGAACTCGTGTGAAAATATATATTCTCTCTGCGGTTGTGTGTGGTATGTGACAAGTCCGGATACTATCGTCGCATCCGAAGACTATCTTGGAGTTTGGAGAAAGGGGAACCCGCCTTGCAATTCCGAAGACAATCTGCACGCCGGACTCCTCGTCATTGAAAGCCAGGTTTAGGGGCTACTGAGGGAGTCCTGGACTAAGGGGTCCTCGGGCGCCTGGCCTGTTATCCTTTGGGCCGGACTGATGATCTGTGAAGACATGAAGGTCGAAGACTACACCGTGTCCAGATTGGACTCTACTTAGCGTGGATAGCAAGCTTGGCGACCGAAGATTCCTTCTTATGTAACCGACTCCATGTAAACCTTAGATCCCCTCAGTGTCTATATAAACCGAAGGGGATAGTCCGGAAAGGACACCACATATACTCATTACCATATACATAGGCTAGACTTCTAGGGTTTAGCCATTACGATCTCGTGGTAGATCCACTCTTGTAACACTCATATTCATCAATATCAATCAAGCAGGATGTAGGGTTTTACCTCCATAGAGAGGGCCCGAACCTGGGTAAACATCGTGTCCCCCGTCTCCTGTTACCATCGATCCTAGACGCATAGTTCGGGACCCACTACCCGAGATTCGCCAGTTTTGACACCGACATCCTCCGCAGAAGGACGGCCGCGGCCACGCCCTCTCGGCATGGCAGTGGGTGGAGAATGGGGATGAAGGGGAGGCATGAGGATGCCTCTCCTCCTCCTCCTCCTCCTCCTCCTGAGTTCCCTCTTTACTGAAGGAAATATGCCCTAGAGGCAATAATAAAGTTATTATTTATTTCCTTATATCATGATAAATGTTTATTATTCATGCTAGAATTGTATTAACCGGAAACATAATACATGTGTGAATACATAGACAAACTTAGTGTCACTAGTATGCCTCTACTTGACTAGCTCCTTAATCAAAGAAGGTTATGTTTCCTAACCATGAACAATGAGTTGTTATTTGATTAACAAGGTCACATCATTAGTTGAATGATCTGATTGACATGACCATTCCATTAGCTTTAGCACCCGATATCGTTTTAGTATGTTGCTTATTGCTTTTCTTCATGACTTATACATGTTCCTATAACTATGAGATTATGCAACTCCCGTTACCGGAGGAACACTTTGGGTACTACCAAACGTCACACACGTAACTGGGTGATTATAAAGGAGTACTTACAGGTGTCTCCAAAGGTAGATGTTGGGTTGGCGTATTTCGAGATTAGGATTTGTCACTCCGATTGTCGGAGAGGTATCTCTGGGCCCTCTCGGTAATGCACATCACATAAGCCTTGCAAGCATTACAACTAATGAGTTAGTTGCGAGATGATGTATTACAGAATGAGTAAAGAGACTTGCCGGTAACGAGATTGAACTAGGTATTGGATACCGACGATCGAATCTCGGGTAAGTAACATACCGATGACAAAGGGAACAACGTATGTTGTTATGCGGTCTGACCGATAAAGATCTTCGTAGTGTATGTAGGAGCCAATATGGGCATCCAGGTCCCGCTATTGGTTATTGACCGGAGACATGTCTCGGTCATGTCTACATTGTTCTCGAACCGATAGGGTCCGCACGCGTTACGATGACAGTTATTATGAGTTTATGCTATGCGTATGCATTTGGATGTACCGAAGGTTGTTCGGGGTCCCGGATGTGATCACGGACATGATGAGGAGTCTCGAAATGGTCGAGACATAAAGATTGATATATTGGAAGCCTATGTTTGGATATCGGAAGTGTTCCGGGTGAAATCGGGATTTTACCGGGTATCGGGAGGTTACCGGAACCCCCCGGGAACCATATGGGCCTTAATGGGCTTTAGTGGAAAGGAGAAAGGGGCAGCCCAAGGTGGCCACGCGCCTTCCCCCTCCCCTAGTCCTATTAGGACTAGGAGAGGTGGCCGGCCCCCCTCTCTTCTTTCCCCCTCGGGGATTCCTAGTCCAACTAGGATTGGGGGGGGGGGAGTCCTACTCCCGGTAGGAGTAGGACTCCTCCTGCGCCCTCCTCCTGGCCGGCGGCCCCCTCCCCCTGGCTCCTTTATATACGGAGGTAGGGGGCACCTCTAGACACACAAGTTGATCATTGAGATCGTTCCTTAGCCGTGTGCGGTGCCCCCTGCCACCATATTCCACCTCGATCATATCGTTGTAGTGCTTAGGCGAAGCCCTGTGTCGGTAGAACATCAAGATCGTCACCACGCCATCGTGCTGACAGAACTCCTCCCCGAAGCTTTGCTGGATCGGAGCCCGAGGATCGTCCTCGAGCTGAACGTGTGCTAAGAACTCGGAGGTGCCGGAGTAACGGTGCTTGGATCGGTCGGATCGGGAAGAAGACGTACGACTACTTCCTCTACATTGTGTCAATGCTTCCGTTGCGATCTACAAGGGTATGTAGATCATACTCTCCCCTCGTTGCTATGCATCACCATGATCTTGTGTGTGCGTAGGAAATTTTTTGAAATTACTACGTTCCCTAACAGTGGTATCCGAGCCTAGGTTTTATGGTTTGATGTTATTTGCACGAGTAGAACACAAGTAAGTTGTGGGCGATACAAGTCATACTGCCTACCAGCATGTCATACTTTGGTTCGGCGGTATTGTTGGACGAGACGATCCGGACCAACCTTACGCATACTCTTATGCGAGATCGGTTCCCTCGATGTGCTTTGCACATAGATGGCTTGCGGAAGACTGTCTCTCCAACTTTAGTTGAACCAAGTGTGGCTATGCCCGGTCCTTGCGAAGGTTAAAACGGAGTCTATTTGACAAACTATCGTTGTGGTTTTGATGCGTAGGTGAGATTGGTTCTTGCTTAAGCCCGTAGCAGCCACGTAAAACTTGCAACAACAAAGTAGAGGACGTCTAACTTGTTTTTGCAGGGCATGTTGTGATGTGATATGATCAAGACATGATGCTAAATTTTATTGTATGAGATGATCATGTTTTGTAACCGAGTTATCGGCAACTGGCAGGAGCTATATGGTTGTCGCTTTATTGTATGCAATGCAATCGCGATGTAATTCTTTACTTTATCACTAAGCGGTAGCGATAGTCGTGGAAGCATAAGATTGGCGAGATGACAACGATGCTACGATGGAGATCAAGGTGTCGCGCCGGCGACGATGGTGATCATGACGGTGCTTCGGAGATGGAGATCACAAGCACAAGATGATGATGGCCATATCATATCACTTATATTGATTGCATGTGATGTTTATCTTTTTATGCATCTTATCTTGCTTTGATTGACGGTAGCATTATAAGATGATCTCTCACTAAATTATCAAGAAGTGTTCTCCCTGAGTATGCACCGTTGCCAAAGTTCGTCGTGCCCAGACACCACGTGATGATCGGGTGTGATAAGCTCTACGTCCATCTACAACGGGTGCAAGCCAGTTTTGCACACGCAGAATACTCAGGTTAAACTTGACGAGCCTAGCATATACAGATATGGCCTCGGAACACTGAGACCGAAAGGTCGAGCATGAATCATATAGTAGATATGATCAACATAACAATGTTCACGATTGAAAACTACTCCATCTCACGTGATGATCGGTTATGGTTTAGTTGATTTGGATCACGTGATCACTTAGAGGATTAGAGGGATGTCTATCTAAGTGGGAGTTCTTAAGTAATTTGATTAATTGAACTTAAACTTATCATGAACTTAGTACCTGATAGTATCTTGCTTGTTTATGTTGATTGTAGATAGATGGCTCGTGCTGTTGTTCCGTTGAATTTTAATGCGTTCCTTGAGAAAGCAAAGTTGAAAGATGATGGTAGCAATTACACGGACTGGGTCCGTAACTTGAGGATTATCCTCATTGCTGCTTAGAAGAATTACGTCCCAGAAGCACCGCTGGGTGCCAGGCCTGCTGCTAGAGCAACGCCAGATGTTATGAACATCTGGCAGAGCAAAGCTGATGACTACTCGATAGTTCAGTGTGCCATGCTTTACGGCTTAGAATCGGGACTTCAACGACGTTTTGAACGTCATGGGGCATATGAGATGTTCCAGGAGTTGAAGTTAATATTTCAAGCAAATGCCCAGATTGAGAGATATGAAGTCTCCAATAAGTTCTATAGCTGCAAGATGGAGGAGAACAGTTCTGTCAGTGAGCATATACTCAAAATGTCTGGGTATAATAATCACTTGATTCAATTGGGAGTTAATCTTCCAGATGATTGCGTCATTGACAGAATTCTCCAATCACTGCCACCAAGCTACAAGAGCTTCGTGATGAACTATAATATGCAAGGGATGAATAAGACTATTCCCGAGCTCTTCGCAATGCTGAAAGCTGCGGAGGTAGAAATCAAAAAGGAGCATCAAGTGTTGATGGTCAATAAGACCGCCAGTTTCAAGAAAAGGGGCAAAGGGAAGAAGAAGGGGAACTTCAAGAAGAACGGCAAGCAAGTTGCTGCTCAGGAGAAGAAACCCAAGTCTGGACCTAAGCCTGAGACTGAGTGCTTCTACTGCAAACAGACTGGTCACTGGAAGCGGAACTGCCCCAAGTATTTGGCGGATAAGAAGGATGGCAAGGTGAACAAAGGTATATGTGATATACATGTTATTGATGTGTACCTTACCAGAGCTTGCAGTAGCACCTGGGTATTTGATACTGGTTTTGTTGCTAATATTTGCAACTCGAAACAGGGACTACGAATTAAGCGGACACTGGCTAAGGACGAGGTGACGATGCGTGTGGGAAACAGTTCCAAAGTCGATGTGATCGCCGTCGGCCCCTACCTCTACATCTACCTTCGGGATTAGTATTAGACCTAAATAGTTGTTATTTGGTGCCAGCGTTGAGCATGAACATTATATCTGGATCTTGTTTAATGCGAGATGGTTATTCATTTAAATCAGAGAATAATGGTTGTTCTATTTATATGAGTAATATCTTTTATGGTCATGCACCCTTGAAGAGTGGTCTATTTTTGTTGAATCTCGATAGTAGTGATACACATATTCATAATGTTGAAGCCAAAAGATGCAGAGTTGATAATGATAGTGCAACTTATTTGTGGCACTGCCGTTTGGGTCATATTGGTGTAAAGCGCATGAAGAAACTCCATACTGATGGACTTTTGGAATCACTTGATTATGAATCACTTGGTACTTGCGAACCATGCCTCATGGGCAAGATGACTAACACCGTTCTCCGGAACATATGGAGAGAGCAACAGATTTGTTGGAAATCATACATACCGATGTATGTGGTCAATGAATATTGAGGCTCGTGGCGGATATCGTTATTTTCTCACTTCACAGATGATTTTAAGCAGATATGGGTATATCTACTTTAATGAAACATAAGTCTGAAACATTTGAAAGTTTCAAAGAATTTCAGAGTGAAGTGAGAAAATCATCGTAACAAGAAAATAAAGTTTCTACGATCTGAATCGGTGGAGGAGATAATTTGAAGTTACGAGTTTGGTGTACATTTGAAAACTGTGGAAATAGTTTCGCAACTCACGCCACCCGGAACACCACAGCGTAATGGTGTGTCGAACGTCGTAATCGTACTTTAACTAGATATGGTGCGATCTATGATTGTCTCTTACTGATTTACCGCTATCATTTTGGGGTTATGCTTTAGAAGACGGGCCGCCATTCACGTTAATAGGGGCACCATCAAAATCGTTGAGACGACACGGCCCTTTATGAACTGATGGTTTGGCAAGAAAACCAAAGTTGTTCGTTTCTTAAAGTTTGGGGCTGCGATGCTTATGTGAAAAAGCTTCAACTTGAATAAGCTTCGAACCCAAATCGGAGAATGTGTCTTCATAAGGATACCCAAAGGAGACTGTTTGGGTACACTTCTATCACAGATCGGAAGGCAGAACATTCGTTGCTAAGAATGGATCCTTTCTAGAGAAGGAGTTTCTCTCGAAAGAAGTGAGTGGGAGGAAAGTAGAACTTGACGAGGTAACTGTACCTGCTCCCTTACTGGAAAGTAGTTCATCACAGAAAACTGTTTCAGTGACACCTACACCAGTTAGTGAGGAAGCCAATGATAATGATCATGACTTCAGATCAAGATACTACTGAACCTCGTAGATCAACCAGAGTAAGATCCGCACCAGAGTGGTACGGTAATCCTGTTCTGGAAGTCATGCTACTAGATCATGATGAACCTACGAACTATGAAGAAGCGATGGTGAGCCCAGATTCCGCAAAAGTGGCTTGAAGCCATGAAATCTGAGATGGGATCCATGTATGAGAACAAAGTGATGGACTTTGGTTGACTTGCCCGATGATCGGCAAGCAATTGAGAATAAATGGATCTTCAAGAAGAAGACTGAGATTCGAAGAAGACTGACGCTGAGGGTAATGTTACTGTCTACAAAGCTCGACTTGTCGCAAAAGGTTTTCGACAAGTTCAAGGGTTGACTATGATGAGACTTTCTCACCCGTAGCGATGCTTAAGTCTGTCCGAATCATGTTAGCAATTGCCGCATTTTATGATTATGAAATTTGGCATGGATGTCAAAACTGCATTCCTGAATGGATTTCTGGAAGAAGAGTTGTATATGA
>NC_053025.1:264097554-264127086 GCF_003073215.2 Triticum urartu | reverse complement strand
ATGCACACGCGGAAGTGCGTCGCACCACGGACGGGGAGCGCGTCGATGTCGAGTGGTGCCTCCTGAAGCCAGGCGGAGTCGTCGATGATGAATGTGAGCGCGCCGAGACGGATCTCGCGGCCCTCCACCAAAACTCCGCAAGAAACCATGATCAAAGGGATCGGAAAAGATCACAACTTCTCCAACTAGGCGCTAAGATTCCTGCCCCACGGTGGGCGCCAACTGTCGTGGTTCTAGCTCTGACAGTGATGTAGGGGGGGTGAGTATGGAGAGGCTAGATCTTAGCTATTGGGAAGTTGTAACACGCGAGGTTTACGAGTTCAGGCCCTTCTCGGAGGAAGTAATAGCCCTACGTCTCGGAGCCCGGAGGCGGTCGACTGGATTATGCGTGTATGGATTACAGGGGTGCGAACCCCCCATACCGAGGAGGGGGGTGGCTTATATAGAGTTTGCCGGCCCCCTCCTGCCCTCAGTAATGCAGGGTTTAAGGTACATTTAAGATTGGGTGTTACTGGTAACGCCCCTAATAAAGTGCTATAATGACCATAAAGACTACTTAACAGCTGACCGTTTGCCTGCGGAGTGACTTTAGGTCTCCTGGCAGTCGAGTGGTTGACTTCATGGTCGAGTGATAGTTTCTTGGTCGAGTGTCTTGAACCCGTCGAGTGGGATACCTTCAAGTCGATTGAAAGGTGGCTTCTTCTAGGGATGTCCTTGGGTAGGGCTCTGTGGACGGGTCCGTGCCCCTACCCTAGGTACATAGCTTCATCATGTCCATCGCAGCTCCCCCGGCAGTCGCGGAGCTTGTGCGGTGAATACTTTCCAAACCCTGCGAGACAAAGAAAACAATTACTTGATATCAGTAAATGAACAAAAAGTTGCCGATGTGGTGTGATAATGATCGATTGAACTTACTTCTCGAGCATTTTAGTCTTGTACGCATAGGTCTCGGGAGATTTTCGTCTCGAGTCTAAGACGGTTACTAGTCCTTGCTCAAGCTTAATCTCGAGGAGAATATAGTGGAAGCTGCGCACGCATGCATAACTCATCAATTACATTACTATAACCTCGCTCGAGTAATAAGGGAAACCGAATATGCACAAGACAGTAACACTCACTCGAAGTTGTAAGGAAAGAGTATTTTATCTTTGTTTTGATTTACTATCAATGATTTGAGCAAGTTGGGCTCAGCATCATCGGTGTTCTTTTCAACCTCAAATTTATCTATGAGATTTGTGTTAATGAACCCAATATCATACATTTCTGCTTTTCTGCACTCGACGATCTTCAATCTGCATAATATAGTGAGGATAATCATATATACATGCACTGAAAGAGCTGAGGTATATATAGAGACTCAATGACAGAAGTAGTACTTGTCGTGGTTCTAACTCTGACAGTGATGTAGGGGGTGTGTATGGAGAGGCTAGGTCTCAGCTATGGAGAGGTTGTAAACACACCAGGATGTACGAGTTCAGGCCCTTCACGGAGGAAGTAACAGCCCTACGTCTCGGTGCCCGGAGGCGGTCGATTGGATTATAGGTGTGTGAATAATAGGGGTGCCAACATTTCATACTGAGGAGGGGGGTGGCTTATATAGAATTCGCCAGCCCTCTCCTGCCCTCAGTAATACAGGGTTTAAGGTACATTAAGCTTGGGCGTTACTGGTAACGCCCCTAATAAAGTGCTATGATGACCATAAAGACTATTTAATGACCGTCTGTTTGCCTGCGGAGTGACTTTAGATCTCCTGGTAGTCGAGTGGTTGGCTTCGTGGTCGAGTGATGGCTTCCTGGCCGAGTGTCTTGAATCCGTCGAGTGAGATACCTTCAAGTCGATTGAAAGGTGACTTCTTCCAGGGATGTCCTTGGGTAGGGCTCTTATGACAGGTCCATGCCCCTACCCTAGGTACATAGCTTCATCATTAGCCCCCGAATGGATCGAGGTTCGAGTGGGGAAGGAGTTGGGGGTCCTTCCGACTGGTTCTTAGCGTCATATGAATGTCTTGCACTGGATCAATTGCCATGGATGACGTTGTCAACTTCTTTCGGTCACCTTGATCCATTCTTGGTCTCTCGTCGAGTGAATTTCCTTACTTGTGAAATACCGAGTGCCGGCGCGAGAGGGATCTTATGTTTGATGAGTTGTTCCGCAGCCCGCGGATTTCGTGGGATTTGAACATCGGGAAGCGAGCGGGACGGGCGCGGCCGCAGTAATCGGATGTGATAAGGCGGAAGCTCCTCGATTTCCGCACCACCTTTTTCGCCACGTACTGCGCGCGCGTCTGCTACGGGATTTGACGGGATAGCCTAGGCCTACCAGTCAGCCACTCGGAAGCGGCCTCTTATAAGCCGCCGGCTCGGGTTTCCAAACAGTGCTCTCTCCTTTCTTTCTCCCTTCGCAAAGGTCTTCCGCCACGTCCGCTCTCACCCTAGCGCCGCAGGCCCGTTCGAGATTTGCCGGCGACGATGGTGAAGGACAAGACGTCCGCTCTGGAGCGCGCGAAGAAGGCGGCAGCGCAGGGGAAAGGGAAGAAGTTCGCTCGGGGCGGATCTTCCTCAAGGACTGCTCTGCCCAGAGGCTGGATCCAGGGTGACTGGATGCCGACGGTGATTCGGCAGGAGGATCTAGATGATATGGTAGAGGGAGGAGTCATTCCTTATGAAGCTGCGCGTCTCCCGGGGAGAGAAGTCGAGCCCCAACCTCGTGATGGTGAGTGTGTCCTCCTCGCCACCCATATCGATCGCGGGTTTTCTCTACCTCCCCATCCTTTTCTCCGGAGCTTTCTGAACTTCTTCGGAGCGCAGCTCCACCACTTCACTCCCAATTCTATCGTGTATCTCGCTACTTACATTTCCTTGTGTGAGGGTTTCTTGGGTTGCCGCCCCCATTGGGGACTCTTTAAGCACATCTTCACTTGCCGTTCCCAATCGGTCAAGAAGGCCAAGTCGAGTGACGAAAGGACGCAGGTGATCCAGCTGTGCGGGGGCCTGGCGATCCAGACGAGGGGAAAGAGTTGTTTTCCATCTATCACTTTCCCAGAGTCGGTCTGTGGTTGGCAGGCGACCTGGTTTTACTGCAAAGACCAGGCGACCCCGGGACAGTCGACTGGGCTTCCCCCTTTCTCTCTTGACCGAGCTCAAAAACCTGCTTCTCTGAAAGTGACGCCGGAAGAAAAGGCCCAAGTCAAAGTGCTGGTTGGTCGAGTGGTTTAGCTTGTCCACGAGGGCGTGACTGGCATGGACTTGCTGGAGGTCTTCCTTCGGAGGCGCATCCAACCGCTCCAAGCTCGTGACCACCCGATGTGGCTGTACTCGGGTCTCGAAGATACCACTCGGATCCACCCGGAGGAGGTCACTGATGAGATGTTGGAGGGGTGGCTGTCGAGCATCACAGGAAACAAATACAACCCCCGAGGAGCTAGGAGGGTTCCTCCACTCGACAATACATACGAAGTGGACCAGGTCTGACTTTATGCTCCCGACTGAGATCTTGTTTTCTTCATTGGTCTTCTTTGAATTGGTCGATTGACTTTTGTCTTGTCTGTTGTTTTCCAGGCAACTACTGAGATGTACTCGACACCCAACGGGGCACAGGAGCCAACTGAGGAAGGGGAGGTGAGCAGAGGTGAGAGTGGAGACGAACAAGGCGACTGGGAATCCGATGGCGAAGGAGAGGGAGACGACGACGTCGACTCCAGCGAAGAGGAGGAGGAGGAGGTTGAACCCCCCGCTCGGAGAGGCGATCCAAGATTACACACGATCCAGCGCGGGAACGTGGTAAGGCGACTGCTCCTGTTGGGCAGTCATCGAAACGCCCTCGGACCTCTTCTCCTACGCCGACCGAAATGGCTCCCAAGTACCCACGCGCGACGCCGTCCAAGCCGCCCAAGGCTCTGCCCAAGATGAAGATAACTGTCCCCACCATTTCTGGGTAATAATAAAACTTGTTTTCCTTTCGTCGACCGTGGATAGATCCTTGGTCGATTCATTGAGCCAACTGACTGACTTTCGAGATTTGTAGTGCTGCTACTTCTGAGATCTCCGCCAAGGACGATGAACAAGAGATGGAGGATGCTGTTACTTCCAACCCCGGTATGATTACTGATGTTCTGCCTTGAATCGACTGATGATTTCTCATAACTCCGGTCGACTGAATTTTTCTCGTAGCTCCTTCTCATGTCATTAACCTCCCTGACGACGATGACGAAGTGCAACCAAGAGTGAGGCGGAACAGGAGAGCGCCGGCTGGCGAGACCCCACGATCCACTCCGGTGCCTGAGGCCGTAGCTCGAGACGGTGGTGAAACCACTCGGGCTTCTGTGACTTTCGCCATTCCTCTGACGAGTGTGCGGCCCTCGACGTCGACTGCGGATCCACCCTCGCTCTTCTCCACACACCACGTCCCTGAGGGCCAAGTGGATGCAGCTAAGGAAGCTGTACGCCAGGCAGGGATCATGATGGAGCAGGTCAAGGTGGTTCGAGAAGCCAGCCAAGCAGCTTATGACGCGATTTCAGCTCTTTAGAGTAATGTCCAGGTCAGTCGATTCACTGCTTGTTCTGTTAGGGTATGTTGTCTGAAGAATCTCTTTTCTGAAGATCTTTAAATCTGTACACCCAGTGGGTGTGTCTGTTAAGTCTTGGACGAGTGGGGGCACGCTTAGTGCACCCACTGGGTGTAGTCCCCGAGACTACGGTGGACTGCTGGCAGTCGACTGTAGTCTTTATATTGTGTTGCAGTAGTTGTATTTCTTCACTCGGTCTGGTCAGGCCATGTCGAGTGAAACTGTATCCGGTCGACTGCGGGCAGTCAATTTGTTTTTTGCAAAACCAGTGGGGGCACGCTGAGTGCACCCACTGGGTGTAGTCCCCGAGACTACTGTTGAATGTTTTTGATTCAGCTGTAGTCTTAGAAGCGCCATCATTGTCTCTTGGTTACTCGGAAGTAACTTATTTTGGACCTCTGTCGACTGATTTTTGTAGAAATCCTGTGGACTTGTGGCTCTCTATACTAAGTTGGAGAACAAACAGATCCAACTCAACCTTGACTTGGAGCTTGCTCAACAGAATCTGTAGAAGGCGCAAGAAGAAGCAAAAGGTATGGCTGGTGAAGTTTCTCATTCTTGACAAGTGACTTTTCTTTCTTGCCCATTCTTGATGTTGAGCTCACTCGACGTTCTGTAGATAAACTGGAGGAAGCTCTGAAGAGGAAGGATCGAGATCTTGCCGAAGCGCAGAAGGAGGCCTCGAGCAAAACGAAGCTTGCAGAAGAGAAACTGGCTTCGGTCGGAACTCTTGAGCAGGAGAACTCCAGACTGAAAGCTGCTCTCGAGATAGCTAATCAAGAGGTCAGCCGACTGAAGAACGACAAGATGGTGCTGCACGACAAGGCGGGTGAGCTGGTGGGGAAGGTGAACGATCTGGAGGCTTATCTTGGTGGACTCGCCAAGAAGCTATTCGCAATGCTCGAAGGTAGTTACTCTGACCCGACTGTCTTCCAGTTACCAAGCCCGTGTAGGGTCACTGTCTTATTCTTGAATCGTGTTTGCAGAATTCTGCCAGAGCTTCGAAGAGGAAACCAGTCGAGTGGAGCCAGGCTTGGATCCCGTCAATTCTCTTGTGAAGGACGAGGCTGCTATGAACGTGCTCCGACTGGAGTCTCGTGTTACCAGCATTGTTGACTATCTTGCCCGGCTGAAGGTTGCGATGTCGTGGATCGACACGTCACTCTGGCCTGGGACGACGCTTCAGAATGACCTCGAGTCCCTGATGGCTCGACTTAATGAAGTCCCAGGTCGAGTGGCGGAATGGAAGAAATCTTGTGCTAGATGTGGTGCTGATGTCGCTCTGTCTTTGGTCCACGTCCATTGCAAGGAGGCGCGAGAAGAAAAGCTGGCCGCCCTTCAAGTTGCCAATACCAGGAAGCACAGCTTTCAAGACTTCATGGAGACTTTCATCGCTGCTGCTACTCGTATTGCAGACGGGATCGACTTGGACGAGTTCGTCGCCCCTTCCAGCCCTCCGCTTGAGGAATGAAAAACTTTTATGCTTCACTTTAAATTTGCCTCGGAATGCCAAGTGGATTTGTAACCGTTAAACTCTACCGAGCCGAGGGCTCGAGTACTTTGATCTGAGGTCTGGGACCTTTAGGCCTTATCTGAACTTGATTTCTCGTTGAATATCTTCATGGTTTGATCCGTCGAGTGGAACTTGATCTTCACTCGGAATAAACTTGTATTTGTGGCGTAACTCCGAAGGAGAAGGTAGCAGTCGACTTGTGCCTCGTCGTCCTTGCGTATTGGGTTGTGTCCTGTACTTAGGCGAGCACTGGGCTGCAGCTAAGCCCCCGAGTGAGAGGTTTGCTCTCACTCGGTAGGATTTTTAATCACTTAGGCGAGCGCTGGGCTGCAGCTAAGCCTCCGAGTGGGAGGTTTTCTCTCCACTCGGTAGGATTTTTAAACACTTAGGCGAGCACTGGGCTGCAGCTAAGCCCCCGAGTGGGAGTCTGGCTCGCCACTCGATAGGATTTTTAAACACTTAGGCGAGCACTATGAAGGAAATATGCCCTAGAGGCAATAATAAAGTTATTATTTATTTCCTTATATCATGATAAATGTTTATTATTCATGCTAGAATTGTATTAACCGGAAACATAATACATGTGTGAATACATAGACAAACAGAGTGTCACTAGTATGCCTCTACTTGACTAGCTCATTAAACAAAGATGGTTATGTTTCCTAACCATGGACAAAGAGTTGTTATTTTATTAACGGGATCACATCATTAGTTGAATGATCTGATTGACGTGACCCATTCCATTAGCTTAGCACCCGATCGTTTAGTATGTTGCTATTGCTTTCTTCATGACTTATACATGTTCCTATGACTATGAGATTATGCAACTCCCGTTTGCCGGAGGAACACTTTGTGTGCTACCAAACGTCACAACGTAAATGGGTGATTATAAAGGTGCTCTACAGGTGTCTCCTTAGGTACATGTTGGGTTGGCGTATTTCGAGATTAGGATTTGTCACTCCGATTGTCGGAGAGGTATCACTCGGCCCTCTCGGTAATACACATCACATAAGCCTTGCAAGCATTGCAACTAATGAGTTAGTTGCGAGATGATGTATTACGGAATGAGTAAAGAGACTTGCTGGTAACGAGATTGAACTAGGTATTGAGATACCAACGATCGAATCTCGGGCAAGTAACATACCGATGACAAAGGGAACAACGTATGTTGTTATGCGGTCTGACCGATAAAGATCTTCGTAGAATATGTAGGAGCCAATATGGGCATCCAGGTCCCACTATTGGTTATTGATCGGAGACGTGTCTCGGTCATGTCTACATTGTTCTCGAACCCGTAGGGTCCGCACGCTTAAGGTTACGATGACAGTTATATTATGAGTTTATGCATTTTGATGTACCGAAAGGTTGTTCGGAGTCCCGGATGTGATCACGGACATGACGAGGAGTCTCGAAATGGTCGAGACATAAGATTGATATATTGGAAGCCTATGTTTGGATATCGGAAGTGTTCCGGTGAAATCGGGATTTTACCGGAGTACCGGGGGGTTACCGGAACCCCCCCGGGAGCTATATGGGCCATAGTGGGCCTTAGTGGAAAAGAGAAGAGGCAGCCCTACATGGGCTGCACGCCTCCCCTTCCCCTAGTCCTATTAGGACTAGGAGAGGTGGCCGGGCCCCTCTCCTCCTCTTTTCCCCCTCCGCGAATCCTATTCCAACTAGGATTGGGGGGGGAATCCTACTCCCAGAGGGAGTAGGACTCTCCTGGCGCGCCCTCCATGGCCGGCCAGCCTCCCCCCTTAGTCCTTTATATATGGAGGCAGGGCACCCTAGAGACACACAAGTTGATCCACGTGAATATTCCTTAGCCGTGTGCGGTGCCCCCAGCCACCATAGTCCTCGATAATATTGTAGCGGAGTTTAGGCGAAGCCCTGCTGCAGTAGTACATCAAGATCGTCACCACGCCGTCGTGCTGACGGAACTCTTCCCCGACACTTTGCTGGATCGGAGTCCGGGGATCGTCATCGAGCTGAACGTGTGCTAAAACTCGGAGGTGCCGTAGTTTCGGTGCTTGATCGGTCGGGCCGTGAAGACGTACGACTACATCAACCAAACGCTTCCGTTGTCGATCTACTAGGTATGTAGATCAGACTCTCCCCTCTCGTTGCTATGCATCACATGATCTTGCGTGTGCGTAGGAATTTTTTTGAAATTACTATGAAACCCAACCAGTGGCATCCGAGCCTAGGTATTTATGTTGATGTTATATGCATGAGTAGAACACAAGTGAGTTGTGGGCGATATAAGTCATACTGCCTACCAGCATGTCATACTTTGGTTCGGCGGCATTGTTGGACGAGACGACCCGGACCAACCTTACGCGTACGGCTTACGCGAGAATGGTTCTACCGACGTGCTTCACACATAGGTGGCTGGCGGGTGTCAGTTTCTCCAACTTTAGTTGAATCGAGTGTGACTATGCCCGGTCCTTGTTGAAGGTTAAAACAGCACACTTGACGAAAAATCATTGTGGTTTTGATGCGTAGGTAAGAATGGTTCTTGCTCAGCCTGTAGATGCCACCTAAAACTTGCAACAACAAAGTAGAGGACGTCTAACTTGTTTTTGCAGGGCATGTTGTGATGTGATATGGTCAAGACATGATGCTAAATTTTATTGTATGAGATGATCATGTTTTGTAACACAGTTATCGGCAACTAGCAGGAGCCATATGGTTGTCGCTTTATTGTATGAAATGCAATCGCCATGTAATTGCTTTACTTTATCACTAAGCGGTAGCGATAATCGTAGTAGCAATAGTTGGCGAGACGACAACGATGCTACGATGGAGATCAAGGTGTCGCGCCGGTGACGATGGTGATCATGACGATGCTTTGGATATGGAGATCAAAGGCACAAGATGATGATGGCCATATCATATCACTTATATTGATTGCATGTGATGTTTATCCCTTATGCATCTTATTTTGCTTAGTTCGATGGTAGCATTATAAGATGATCTCTCACTAACTTTCAAGGTATAAGTGTTCTCCCTGAGTATGCATCGTTTCTATAGTTCGTCATGCCGAGACACCACGTGATGATTGGGTGTGATAAGCTCTACGTTCACATACAGCGGGTGCAACCCAGTTTTGCACATGCAGAATACTCGGGTTAAACTTGACGAGCCTAGCATATGTAGATATGGCCTCGGAACACTGAGACCGAAAGGTCGAGCGTGAATCATATAGTAGATATGATCAACATAGTGATGTTCACCATTGAAAACTACTCCATCTCACGTGATGATCGGACATGGTTTAGTTGATATGGATCACGTGATCACTTATATGATTAGAGGGATGTCTATCTAAGTGGGAGTTCTTAAGTAATATGATTAATTAAACTTTAATTTATCGTGAACTTCGTACCTGATAGTATTTTGCATGTCTATGTTTTTGTAGATAGATGGCCCGTGCTGTTGTTCCATTGAATTTTAATGCGTTCCTAGAGAAAGCTAAGTTGAAAGATGATGGTAGGAACTACACGGACTGGGTCCGTAACCTGAGGATTATCCTCATTGCTGCATAGAAGAATTACGTCCTGGAAGCACTGCTAGGTGCCAAACCCACTGCAGGAGCAACGCCAGATGTTGTGAACACGTGGCAAAGCAAAGCTGATGACTACTTGATAATTAAGTGTGCCATGCTTTACGGCTTAGAACCGGGACTTCAACAACGTTTTGAACGTCATGGAGCATATGAGATGTTCTAGGAGTTGAAGTTAATATTTCAAGCAAATGCCCAGATTGAGAGATATGAAGTCTCCAATAAGTTCTGTAGCTGCAAAATGGAGGAGAATAGTTCTGTCGGTGAGCACATACTCAGAATGTCTGGGTACCACAATCACTTGACTCAGCTGGGAGTTAATCTTCCAGTTGATAGTGTCATTGACAGAGTTCTTCAATCACTGCCACCAAGCTACTAAAGCTTCGTGATGAACTATAATATGGAAGGGATGGATAAGACGATTCCCGAGCTCTTCGCAATGCTAAAAGCTGCGGAGGTAGAAATCAAGAAGGAGCATCAAGTGTTGATGGTCAGCAAGACCACCAGTTTCAAGAAAAAGAGTAAAGGGAAGAAGGGGAACTTCAAGAAGAATGGCAAGCAAGTTGCTGCTCAGTGAAGAAGCCCAAGTCTGGACCTAAGCCTGAGACTGAGTGCTTCTACTGCAAAGGGACTGGTCACTAGAAGCGGAATTGCCCCAAGTATTTGGCGGAGAAGAAGGATGGCTAAGTGAAAGGTATATGTGATATACATGTTATTGATGTGTACCTTACTAATGCTCGCAGTAGCGCCTGGGTATTTGATACTGGTTCTGTTGCTAATATTTGCAACTCGAAACAGGGGCTACGGATGAAGCGAAGATTAGCTAAGGACGAGGTGACGATGCGCGTGAGAAATGGCTCCAAAGTCAATGTGATCATCGTCGGCACACTACCGCTACATCTACCTTCAGGATTGGTTTTAGACCTGAATAATTGTTATTTGGTGCCAGCGTTAAGCATGAATATTATATCTGGATCTTGTTTGATGCGAGACGGTTATTCATTTAAATCAGAAAATAATGGCTGTTCTATTTATGAATAATATCTTTTATGGTCATGCACCCTTGATGAGTGGTCTATTTTTACTAAATCTTGATAGTAGTGATACACATATTCATAGTATTGAAGCCAAAAGATATAAGTTCAATAATGATAGTGTAACTTATTTGTGGCACTGCCGTTTAGGTCATATTGGTGTAAAGAGCATGAGGAACTCCATTCTGATGGGCTTTTGGAATCACTTGATGCTTGTGAACCATGCCTCATGGGCAAGATGACTAAGACTCCGTTCTCCGGAACAATGAAGCGAGCAACGGACTTATTAGAAATAATACATACTGATGTATGCAGTCCGATGAGTGTTGATGCTCGTGGCAGCTATCGTTATTTTCTTACCTTCACAGATGATTTGAGTAGATATGGGTATATCTACTTGATGAAACATAAGTCTGAAACATTTGAAAAGTTCAAAGAATTTCAGAGTGAAGTGGAAAATTATCGTAACAAGAAAATAAAGTTTCTACGATCTGATCATGGAGGAGAATATTTGAGTTACGAGTTTGGTATTCATTTGAAACAATGCGGAATAGTTTCGCAACTCACGCCACCCGGAACACCACAGCGTAATGGTGTGTCCGAACGTCATAATCATACTTTATTGGATATGGTGCGATCTATGATGTCTCTCACTGATTTACCGCTATCGTTTTGGGGTTATGCTTTAGAGACAGCTGCATTCACGTTAAATAGGGCACCATCTAAATCCGTTAAGACAACACCTTATGAACTGTGGTTTGGCAAGAAACCCAAGTTGTCATTTCTTAAAGTTTGGGGCTGCGATGCTTATGTGAAAAAGCTTCAACCTGATAAGCTCGAACCCAAATCGGAGAAATGTGTCTTCATAGGATACCCAAAGGAGACTGTTGGGTACACCTTCTATCACAGATCCGAAGGCAAGATATTTGTTGCTAAGAATGGATCCTTTTTAGAGAAGGAGTTTCTCTCAAAAGAAGTGAGTGGGAGGAAAGTAGAACTTGACGAGGTAATTGTACCTACTCCCTTATTATAAAGTAGTTCATCACAGAAATCAGTTCCAGTGATTCCTACACCAGTAAGTGAGGAAGCTAATGATGATGATCATGAAACTTCTGATCAAGTTACTACCGAACCTCGTAGGTCAGCCAGAGTAAGATCCGCACCAGAGTGGTACGGTAATCCTGTTCTGGAAGTCATGTTACTTGACCATGATGAACCTACGAACAACGAGGAAACAATGATGAGTCCAGATTCCGCAAAATGGCTTGAGGCCATGAAATATGAGATTGGATCCATGTATGAGAACAAAGTGTGGACTTTGGTTGACATGCCCGATGATCGGCAAGCCATAGAGAATAAATGGATCTTCAAGAAGAAGACTGACGCTGACGGTAATGTTATTGTCTACAAAGATTGACTTGTTGCGAAAGGTTTTCGACAAGTTCAAGGAGTTGACTATGATGAGACCTTCTCACTCGTGGCGATGCTTAAGTCTGTCCGAATCATGTTAGCAATTGCCGCATTTTATGATTATGTAATTTGGCAAATGGATGTCAAAACTGCATTCCTTAATGGATATCTTAAAGAAGAGTTGTATATGATGCAACCAGAAGGTTTTGTCGATCCAAAAGGTGCTAACAAAGTGTGCAAGCTCCAGCGATCCATTTATAGACTGGTGCAAGCCTCTCGGAGTTGGAATATACGCTTTGATAGTGTGATCAAAGCATATGGATTTATACAGACTATTGGAGAAGCCTGTATTTACAAGAAAGTGAGTGGGAGCTCTGTATAATTTCTGATATTATATGTAGATGGCATATTTTCACTACAAAAAAAAGACACATCCGTGACATTTTGGGCCGAACGAATTTTTTTCTGTCATACTTATGACACTTCTATGACGATAATTGTGACAAAACCCAGTATAAATATATATGTGGTGGGGTCCTACTTCTATGACAAAAAATCATGACAGAAAATGGGCTTTTTGTCCTGGGCGGGCCGGAGACGCAGTTGCATGACATTCTTTGGGCCGTCCATGACGGAAAAAACCGTGGTAGAAGCGAGGGCGAGGAAAATATCGGGGTGTTCCCGGTTACGGTGGGTGGTCGGGGCCAAGCGATGCGCGTTTCTCTCATACACGCACGCGTGTGGGTGCGAGGCGTTGGGCTCTAACTGAACCCGAGCGAGCTGTTGGGATCTAACTGAACCCGAGCGACTTCACTGCAGGCTACGCGTTACTGAACCCGAGCGATCGATCAATGGCTGTTAACTGAACCCGATCGAGCGATTCCTTCGCTACTGCTGCTAACTGAAGCTGATCGATGCTGCCTCTGGATGAACAGTGAGCGTTGCTGGGGGGGTTTGGATGAACAGTTCCCGGTGGGGGTGGATGAACAAGACCCCGTGGTGTTGCCTCTGGATGAACAGGACCCCGATCGATCGAGCCGGTTGGGGCTGGATGAACAGGACCTCGTGGAGGGCTGGATGAACAGGACCACCCCATGGAGGGCAGGATGAACAGTAGACGGTGGAGGGCTGGATGAATAGTAGCCCATGGAGGGGTGGTTGAACAGGAGCCCGTGGAGAGGGCTGGTTGAACAGTAGCCGGTGGAGTAGCACATAGTGGAGGCTGGATGAACAGGAGCCCGTGGATGAACAGTCGCAGGTGGAGGCTGGAGGAGGTCGACGGTGGATGAACAGTAGCCCGTGGAGGTTGGAGGGGGTCGACAGTGGAGATGAACAGTGTCTCGTGGAGTCCCGTTCTGCGGTACGCCACACCCCTCCCGATGAACAGGTCCCCCGTTTCGACCATAGCGCTCCAACACAAGTCCGTTTCCTCCGTTTTGCGGTACGCCACACCCCTCCCGATCAACAGGACCCTTGTTTTGACCGTAGGAGGTCCGTTTCCTCTGTTTTGCGGTACGCCAGACCCCTACCGATGAACATGATCCCGTTTCGAACGTGGCCGGTCGAACACAAGGCCGTTTCCTCTATTCTGCGGTACGCCAGGCCTTGTTTCCATCGACTGTTCCGTCCAAGCCCTCCCGATGAACACGACGACGCATTCCGTTCTGACCCAGCCGGTTGGCTCCCCATGAACACGACGATGACGCTGTTTATCCGTTCCGACCCAGCCATGTACACGAGCCCTGGCCATACGTACATGCGAGTAGGCATTCCAGACCCCGCCCGTATGTACGTACGTGGCCGTATTTACTTTCTTGCACCCTGGCCGTTGTACGTACGTGTACATGCTACGTATGGGCCTCTACTACGAAACGTGCGCGCCTCTACATCGACCAGTATGTACGTACACGTTCGCGACCAGAATGACAACACTACGTACACTTCGACCAGGTGGGTCCCGACTGTCAGGCACTTCCTTGCGTGCGAAGATGTAGCTGGTGGGTCCTAGCAGTCAGGGGGGCGAATCGTTTTTTTTTTGCCCGGACGAACTTCCTTACGTGCGAAGATGTAGCTGGTGGGTCCCAGAAGTCAGGGGGAAACGTTTTTTTTCGCGAAATACGGTGGCCCGTCCGATGGGTCCCCGCTGTCAGGTGGAGGAATAATTATTTTGCGCGTAATCAGGAGGGACTTCCTTGCTGTAGCTATGGACCCAGCTGTCAGACTCTCCACGTACAGTACTCTTCCGATGGAAGTCGGTCGTTAACCACATTGACCACACCGCGCCGAGAGCACCAAGGCGGTGGATGACGGCGAGGCCTAGGAAGGGGACGATGCGGAGCCAGGGAAGACGCGGCAGTGGATGCCCACGCGGAGAGGAGTACGAGGGCTCACTAGTTCGGCTACAGTGTGAGGCTGTCGTCGCCGCAGAATAACAGGGGGTGTGGGTGAGTAGAGGGATGGCCTGGCCAGCGGTGGGAGTAGTAGGGGGCGGTGAGGCCTCCGCGGCATCGCAGCCGGCCATGGGAGGCAGGAGCACGAGGCACGACCGACGCTGGTTTGGGCGGCTGGAGCAAGAAGACCAGAGGTTGAAGAAGCACTACGGCTGCTGGATGGACATCGTACGGTCACTGGAGCTATAATCATGCATATTGACTAAGTTGACAAAGCCCTCCGTCCCCGTCAACTTAGTAGGCCCACAAGTCTGCCTCCCACTATACTGGGTCCCAGCAACCAGGGGGAGTATTCATTTTTTTATGCGTAATAAGGAGGCACTTCCTAGCGTGCGAAGATATAGCTGGTGGGTCCGAGCTGTCATCAGCGGTAACGTTTTTTTCGCGAAATACAGAGGCCCTTTCGGTGGGTCCTAGATGTCAGGTGGAGGAATCATTATTTTGCGCGTAATAAGGAGGCATTTCCTTCCGTGCGGCCGTGGACCCAGCTGTCAGCCTCTCCACGTACAGTCCACTTCAGATGCATGTCGGTCGTTTACCACGTTGACCAGGCCGCACCGAGAGCACCAGGGCGGTGATCGGCGGTGAGGCCTAGGAAGGGAACGACGCAGAGCCAGGGAAGACTCGACAGTTGTTTCCCACACGGAGGGGAGTATGACTGTACGAGGGTTTACTGGTTCATCTGCCGTTGCCGGAGAATAACAGCAGGTGTGGGTGAGTAGAGGGATGGCTAGGCCAGCGATGAGAGTACGGTGGGGTGGTGAGGCCTGCGCGGCAGCACAGTCGACCACGAGGAGGAGAGAGCAGGCAGTCCCGCCGGCGCTTGTTTGAGCGGCTGGAGCAGGAAGAGCAGAGATTGAAGACGCATGACGGCCGTTGGATGGACATCCAACAGTCACTGCTTGTGCGTCAAACTTTTTTTAGGAAAGCCTCAAATCTGTGGAAAACATCATACAGCCCATCTGCCATTATTTCTAATAATTTACAGCCCATTTGCTAATTCTTAAGTTTCTTTTGGATCCCATATTATTTTTGTTAGCATTACAGCCCATATTATGGCCACTGTAAAAAAATTATACTAAATTTTGCATATTTCGGTGCGGTCCGGGCTGTTTTTAATCCCGAAATTTCGAGTCACGTTCAAACTGACTTTCAAAAAATAAATATATATCAATATAAAATCCAACAAATTGTCCATGCATAAAAATCAATGCAATTTAAAATCTCAAAATGAAAAAAAGAAATTTGAAACTAATTGTCGGTTTGATGTGTTTTAAAAATATACAATCCATTTCTCATTAGTGATAGGCCATTTTCTCGGCCAACCGAATGAAAGCTCTCCTCGTCTTGAAAGATTTGCAGCCCAATAGGCCTGACAAAGCGACTAACTTGGTAAATCACAAAAAAACTGGGCTGTGGTCGTGGACCCAGCTGTCAGCCTCTTCACGTACAGTACTCTTCCGAGGGAAGTCGGTCGTTGACCACATTGACCATGCCGCGTCGAGAGAACCAAGGTGGTGGACGATGGCGAGGCCTAGGAAGGGGACGACGCGGAGCCGGGGAAGACGCGGCAGTGGATGCCCATGCGGAGAGGAGTACAAGGGTTCACTGGTTCGATTGCGGTGTGAGGCTGCCGTCGCTGCAGGGCCTGGCTAGCGGTGGGAGTAGTAGGGGCGATGAGGCCTCAATGGCAGCACAGCCGGCCACTGGAGGCAGGAGCGGGCGGTCTCGCCGGCGCTGGTTTGGGCGGCTGGTGCAAGAAGAGCAGCGATTGAAGAAGCAGTAGGACCGTTCGATTCAAATCTAATTGTTACTGCTGCTAGAATCGTTTGTGGACTAAGTTGACAAGCCCTGCGTACGCATCAACTTAGTAGGCCCACAGGTCAGCCTCCCAACCGGTGCGCCCCAGATGTCAGTGGGAGGAATCCTTTTTTTCGCGTAATAAGGAGGTAGTTGATTGCGTGCGGCTAGGCCAGCGGAGGGAGTAGGTGGGCCGGGGAAGCCTACATGGCATCATAGCGGGCCACAAGAGGAGGGAGCAGGCAGTCCTCACCGGCGCTAGTTTAGGCGGCCGGAGCAAGAAGATCAGAGATTGAAGAAGCACGTCGGCCGTTGGATGGACATGCAACATTCACTGCTGCTAGAATGTGTGTTGACTGACAAAGCCTTGCGTAAACAAGTCAGCCTCGAAATCTATGGCGTGTACAGCCCATTTGCTATTATTTTTATAATTTTACTCATTTTCTAATTCATATGGAATTTATTGCAGCCCGTTTTCCATTTTTAGAATTGCTGCCCATTTTCTGGTCAGTACTAGGGTTAAAAATGTGGGAAATTTTGAGAATTCGCAATTTTTTGCTGGGGAAAAATATTCTTAATCCAAAAATTAGTAGCCATACTAAAACAAATTTAAAAATAAATTAATACTATGTCATGTTAAATCCAATGACATACTCCCTCCGTCCCAAAATTTTTGTCTTAGATTTGTCTAAATATGGATGTATCAAGTCACATTTTGGTATTAGATACATCCGTATATAGACTAATCTAAGACAAGAATTTTGGGACGAAGGGAGTATTAGATATCAGTGAAGAACAAAAACAAAAAGAGAAACTAATATCCCATTTGCTATAATTTTTTTGGAATTTCAACCCTTTTTTATATTACTTTTAACAGACACTGACCATACTCTTTTGCCAGGCCGGAATGCATCCCTCCTCGTCTTGAAAGATTTGCAGCCCAGTAAGTCTGAGAAAACAAATAGGCCTAGCTTGGGTATTCTTCAAAAAGAAATATGGGCTACCTATTTTCCCAATGAAAAAACTACTGGGCTGGTCATGTTGTTAGACGGGCCACAGAGACCGCACAACCCAGTTTATAGCCCTGCTCCTCCGAATTACTACTAAAAAAGTTGTGCAATTCTGTCATTAATTGACTATACGTTGAAAATGATGTGGGTCCCAGATATCAGCAGGGTGGATTAGATTAAAAAACAAGGGGTTCATCTGAGTAGTAAAAGAGGCGCTTGCTTGTGTTCAGGAGTGGACCTGGTGGGTCCGTACTGTCATACTCACAACTACAGTCCTCTCCCGATTCACTATGTTGACAGGGACCGTTTCAAAAAAACTATGTTGACAGGGCCGGACGGTGGCGCCGCGGCGAGCGCACCAAGGCGGAGGATAAAGTGTTGTCGCCAATGTGCTGGGTTTGGGTTGGACATTCTTATTGAAAAATAAAAATGGACCAGATCTATTTACGACGTTGACTATGATTTGCATGGGTTCGCTGGTTGCAGGAAGAAAATGCTGGGAGAAAGAAGACTGGACGCTATCTTTGCCGAAGAATAATATCGACTGAATGTAACGACACTATCATAGGAAATAATATCCTCCTGTTAAATCGTGAATTTAAAGAACTGGTGCATGAGCATTTAGCTTTATTTATTTACTTACTTACTTATGTTTAGGGGACCATGAGCATGCACCTGGGCCAGATTCATGTGAGAGCCTCCCTTCCAGTTAATTATGGGCTTCTCTATTGGGCCTTCATCAGTGGGCTGCATGTTATCAACAAGTGGAAAATGTGTTCCGTACAAAAAATAGTATGCGCTACGTACGGTACGGGGCACTAAAGGATCGAACCATGCAACGAATTCCAAAACATTGTGTTTGTCATTCTAATAACACATTTATTCAACTAACAGACGAAATATACTATGATTGTACATTGAAAACAGCAGTAGCAACCAGCGCTGGGGGTGCAACGGAAGCAGTAAGCAGGCCAAAAGAGTGAAGACGCAGCTCTCTCTTCCAAACCAAACATCAGCCATCATTACAATAGGGCTACCAAAAAAGAACAAGTGTATGCATCAAACTAAATAAAGATCCTACTACACTAGTGTACGCATCTACCTAACTGGCTCGGTTAGACGTTACTATTTATTAAGCTGTGGAGATTGGCTGACGGCTTGAACTAGATGGGTTCCTGATGGGGGAAACTCCAGCCAGCAGGTCGAAGTCTGATACTTGCGACCCTCTCTCCTACTTTGGGCTGCAGAGCGTGGCGGCACATATCAGGGTATGGTGCATGCAGAGACGCATGGTACGCTGTGTACACACAGTTTTGCTTGATGAACGAAACCGCGCTGCCATCATGATCCTTGCCGTCGGTTATCTCCTGGTTAATCGGATAATTCAGTCCGACAAACAGAGAGCGTGTACCAAGGCTACTTACCAACCTCCAGTCAAAAATTCCTGAAGGCCCATAGAAGTTGGGATCCTGCTCAAAGACCTTGCAGTGACTGTGATTGTATTCCATGAAACAACACGTCCAGTACGTGCGAACGATCATCAATCGTTCGCCGTCGTCTGATCAAGCCAGGAACCACCTGCAGCTGCTATGCCGCTTTTCTTTGAAAGGTTCTGGCATTAGGAAGGGTAGGGACACCAGGCGGCCTACAACATCATATCAAGTTGGAGTAAAATAACCCTAAAAAAAGTTGGAGTCAAATAAAAAAGGGCTCTTGATGTAGTCAATCTTAAGAACAACATGTTATGAGCATGAATATTTTTTCAGTAAATGTTGACAGTAATGTAAGCAGGCCATCATGATATCATAGGAAAGTAACATACTGCTGTAATAGCCGTTTGTAGCGATGACTGGAGTAGGCCAGCAATACGTCCATCCATAGAAGGAGTCGACAGCGTAAATGAAGCCCTTGTGTTCAATGACATCAGAGAACCATGGAGGATGTATGATCCTGCTATGGACGTGCAGATTTATCCACTTACCGCAGTGACCTGTCTGATAAGCGAGACCATGGTTGAAGAACGCAATTAGCCTGAAGTCTTTATAATTCGCAGATCTTGTGGGCACTTAGAAGATTACAACCTTGAGCAAATAAAACTTGGTATCATGTTGGTACTGTAAGATTCCGAGTATTCTGGGCTGCGATGCCAAAGCAGTGCAGTGTTAATCAAAGGAAGGGGGATAAATCGTCGGGTGTAGACCTCCACGAGCATCTAGCTGCCGCGACCGTCGACGAGCACCATCCAAGACATGTTCATGCCGACCGAGTACATATCGTTAATGTAGTTGAGGGTGACGGGGATCGGATCGCAGTCAAGGGGGTTGATGCTCGCCACCCTACAATCATTATGCTGCGTGACACACCATTTCTGAAGATCAGGCAGCATCAGCAAGCAAGGAGCTGGCTTAAAAACCTCTGGCCTGAGGGCTTTGAGTAAACGATACAGCCCCAACGAGCCCGCGGCGAGCGGCGTGGTACTGAGATTGTCCACACGCGAAACAATGAGCTTGATTACCTCTGTGGGGAGCGAATTCCAGCCACTCTTTCGGCGGACGCTGCTCGGTTCTGCCATTGTTAGTGCTTGGGTTTTGGATGAGGGGGGAGGTGCCTTAGCGGGGATGGAAGATTGGACGAGGGGGGAGGCTCCTTAGCAGGGATGGAAGAGCAGACAAAGATGGAGAAGCGGATATGTGCTGCGAGAAGTGGACAAATGATGATGACTCCAGCATGCCGCTTGACTTGCGAGACACATACCAGAAGTGTAGGGTCATATTGAAGTCAGACAACTTTCTTGAGTGATCACAGTACTGGTACTCTCTACAGTACCTGCTACTATGCCCAAACTTGCTTGAGTAGAGTAGTAGTGGAGTAGGACTCTGCTCTACTACTAGCACAGGAGGAGTAGTATGTTCTAATCTAAAATAGTTACAAACTTCAATGCCCGAGCGTGGAACGACTACGAACCGCCATCGGTGCTAACTCCAATCCTGCAAGTCATGGATTTGTTTCTTTTTAACTTTCTGTACGAATCTGTAGCCATCCTGCAAGTCATGTACACTGTACTGACAGTGAAACCCATAGAGTACTTAGAATACAAGATTAAGGATGCAATTAACTTTTTATAGAGGGAGAATCATACACGCAATTAACTCAAATGGATTGGATGTGACTCTATTATTCTCCAACGGCAACCGGCAAATTTCTTCCCGCGGGCCAGAGTAGGTTTCTCGGTTTGCATGCGGGTTTAACGGAGGGGTTTGATGGAGGCGAGGAGGCGTGTTCAGCCGGGCGTGTAGTGGAAGGCGCAGTACTATTCAATTTGACAACTACAACTAGTATATTATAAAAAACAAAGAAGAGTAGTAGAGATAGAGATAAGAATAGACACTAGGAGGAGCACCATCTACTGTTTCGTGGGCTACTCCTGTGCTCCATTCGGCGGCCGCTACGTGCCCTACAGCCACTCCCTACTGCACTCCATTCGGTGGGCGCTGTTGAAATTTGGGGAGCGCACTCTCGCGACTGCTAGCAGCGACGACTTCACCGATAACGACTTCTTCCCCGACCTCGGTAACCTCTTCCTCAATGACATGGGCGACAACCTCAACGCCAATGGTGCTGCTCCCGTTGCACCGTATGTGTTTCTGTCCTTCCTGTTCGAAATTGTGGTAGAATTCATGTTTCTAGTCTGTGTCCTAGATTCGATCTGTTCACCTACTATGCTAGTCCGCATGATTAGTTTAATCTCTGTTATAGCCGTCATGATTTATTTTGTGCTTATTCGGACTAAATCTCGTAGTAACTTGCTCATATATTCAACTGGCGGAACGTCCCCTACAGCCACTCATGTTTCATGGATGGCCTGGTCGATGCCTCCAAGGAGCCCTTCGTCTACTGCTATGAGTGCCCGGTGCCGTTTTGGGGCTCGCCGGCGGACATCGTGCATCACCTGACGCAGACGTGCGGCGATCACTACTGGCCCTTGGCAAAGAACATCAAGTATGAGACGTGCTACCCGTTCATCGTGCCGGAGTCGCTGGAGGATCAGCGTCGCCTGCTACTCTCGGAGGAGGACGGCAGCGTCTTCCTCTTGATCGTGGGCACCAGTGAGGCCCGCGCAGGCCGCCGCCACATCTCTGTAGTGTGCGTCAGGGGCGACGCCGCTGACGCTGACACTGACACGAGGCCGATGTATGGGTGCGTGCTCACTATTACTACCCCTCGGAGGTACGTGGGCGGTGACACTGGCTACGACAAGCTGACTTGGACTCTGCCGAGCTGGGACCTTCCCGCCGATGTGGACATGGAAGACGCGCGGTATTATTTGACCCCCAAAAATGTGCACGGGGACTCCAAGGAGGTTCACCTGGACATCTTCATTATCAAGTTAAATGTTGATCATTAGTCTTCGCTCAATGTAATCTGTTGTCTAAGCATGTGGAGACTTCCATGCATGATCTTGCTCTATTGGAGTATCGCGCATGAATAAAAGTGTATCCGTTTATGGTTTAATCTAGAATCTTCCATGTATGAATTTTTACTATAGTGCTAGTGAAAGACTTATGATGAACCATTTCTTACATATCCTCTGCCCCCTTCCAAGTCATCCTGATTTAATCCCTCTGTCTAGGTGTATAAGGGCATGGTTAATACTTAAATAGTATATCCAACTGTTGACTATAAGAAAGTGCCATGTCATCTATAGCCAACATGTATAACAATGGATACTCAAAAACTAATTCTTGAAGATCATTTCCTGGAAAGCACAATAAGAGTTATTTCTTCACAAGTTTTGGATGCAGGTTGAACAGTTGAACGCTTTTGTTTACAAGAGATACTTTTTTATCTATTTCACCCAGATGTTTGTGAGCTCTAGAGATGAAATAATATCCGAACAAACCTATCGATACCCGTTACACATGAGATGACCCCCACATCCTTTGTCAAAATAAACAACTCCCCGATCAATGCATTTCACTCTTCCGTGCAACGCACGGGCACCTTACTATAGATTAGTACGACCAAAAATTGAACTAACATTATATATAGTACGATAAATGATGATGCATGTCACCTAAAATTATATCATTGAAAACTATGTTCAAATACGAATCCAACGATATTGTTTTTGTTGACATGCACTAACATTTTGTCAGTTAAATCTTTACTCAAATTCGATGGGGGATAAACCACGACCGATGTAGTAGTACTAGTGTAGAGGGCGGCGCTGCACGGGAGTCTCACCCCGCTCGTGGCGCGGCAGTAAAGCCGTCATATCACAAAACCCAACCACTCCCGGTAATAAGTGGCCTGCTAAAATAAACGGACAAGCAACCATCACATCCCTCCGTCTTTTTTGCATTTCATCTCTCTGCATTTACTTTCTCCGGTTCATCTCGCACACTCGATCCGTAGCTACTACTCCTAGGGCCAGTTCTTTTGGTGGCTTCCCCAGCTTTTCCCATAAGACTAGTCCCAGTGGAGAGTAACATTAAGGCGCCTCACTCATTTATTTGGGCTTCTAAACTACTAGTAGTAGTACCTCCGTCCTGGTTTATTCCTCACCATTTTAATTTGTGCTAAATTTTGACCAAAGATTTAACTGATAAAATGTTAGTGCATGTGACATGCACTAACATTTCATTAGTTAAATTTATGATCAAAATTTGACACAGATTACAATGGGGACCAATAAACCAGGACGAAGGTACTAGTTATGGGATTACTAGTCTAGAAGCCTAAAAGAACTAGCCCCTGGTACTCCTACTAGTAGTAGTACTCAAGCTGGAATTCCAATTGCATGGCACAACTTGTTAGGCAATAAATTCGATACAGGGTGTAGGAAGCGGTTTGGGAAATTAAATGCCTTTCCGACCAGTGAGATACTCTGTACAAAGTACAACAGAGAAATAACCACAGAGAAGGAAGCTAAAAGTAAACAATCAAATGAGCATTTTTGCATTTGTTTTGCATTGAATCGTTTCACAAGCTTGACTAGTGTTGTTTTTCTACTTTTACAAAAACCGCATCGTAGTGTTAAAACGTGCATTTGCACGTACATAAGTAATAGTAGTACTCCCTCCGTCTAGGTGTATAAGTCTTCCCTCTTTCTTGGTCACGGTGCACAACCAAAGATGACTTATTCACCTGGACGGAGTAGCACAGTCTGCAAACATATATAGAGAGAGACGTGTAGTGCGATAGTATATAGTAAAGTTTGTGCTATATGCACGTACTTACAAAATGTGTACGAATACACAAGGTTTCCAAACTTTCCCTTTTACATACTTAATTAAGGACGCTAATAATTCCTGAACGTTCGGGATTTATCATTTGCATCCCAAAACTAATGAGATCGCCTTACGAAACAAAAATTATACTCCTACTAAAAGCCACGGCGCTCGCAGGAGCGCTTGCGGCGCGCCACGAGTGCCCTGGTGCGCGGCCGTTTCCCAGCGCGCCGACACAACGCCTTTTCCTCAGCCTCGCAACTCGCAAGGTGCTGATTGGCAGCTTGCCGGCGGGCGAGCGTGATCTCACCGGTGTGGTGATCCGGCGCCAACAGGTACTCCTCCTCGCTGGAAGCGTGCACCCGGTCCACGTACCACCAAGCGTAGATGAGGCGCTTGGGCCCGACTGCACTCAGGGCTTTGGCACGAGCGTCCTCCGCCACCCTCACGGCCCTCGCACGAGCCTTCTGCCAAAGAGCCAATTGCCTAACTCTCTCGGACGCGACATAGGCCTGCCAGGCACCTTGTCCTGCGGTCCGCTTCTCTTCCTTGGCCTTCTTCTTCGCCACTATTTTGGCGCACTCTGCTGGAGGCAAAGCCTCCCACAAGCCGACATCCATTTCTTTCCAAAGCTCCTCAGGCTGGGGGGCTCGGCGGGCGGCGCGGCGTTCTCCTCATAGCGGGGAGCCGACGCGTCCTCTGACGCGCGTTCTGGCGAGATTGGGAATGCTGACACGTCCACCTCGACGCGTCGCGGCGAGGAGCGGAATGACGACGCGTCCTCCTCGACTAGTGGCGGCGAGGAACGGAACGGCGACGCGTGACCGTCCGCGTGGTGCAGCGAGGGGCGCCTAGGGCTTGGGAGGGGCGATGCCATGGTGGTCGACGTGAGAGGGAGGGCGAGGAGATAGCGATGAACATGACCGTTCTTCCGAATGTCGTGGGAGGCGCAGTATTTATAGCGAGCAATGGCACACCTACGTAAGATATGGACTAAGCTGCACTGACTTAACTGCAGGTCCAGTTGCATCACTGACATGTGGGCCAGACCCCTGTTGGGCCCATATGTCAATGACCCAATGCACCTGAAGTTATGTAACTGAAGCAGCGTCCCGGAAGATATGTTGCGTGATTAATGTAGTACTCCCTCCTTTCCGGCTTATAGGGCTCAATTCAAAAATCTCACCAACCAATGTAGATGGTGAGTGGTGGAATACTTTTTGTAGTTTGCAAAAGTACCCAATTAATGCTCTTGTTTTCCTCAAAAATTTATGTTTACGAATGCATTAATTGCAATGCATGCATGCATAAAATACATGCATTGGTCAATTTTCTCTTAATACTTGCATGCAAAGATTTAATGCACCTTGGAATCTAAACATGTGATGGGGAACAATGAAATTGAGCCTTACAAAATGGAAAAACTAAAATTTTGAGATAAGCCCTATAAACCGGAAAGGAGGGAGTAACAACTACGTGGGCATATTTGTTGGAGTAAATTACAGGGGAGGGAAGGGGTGGAAATATTGCTAGTCACAATGGATTGGACGAGTGCGGGGGGAGGAGAGTCATGCATGCAGATTTTTTCCACACAGGGTGGAGTGGTGGGACCGCCGGAGGGAGAAGGAGAGTCTGGCAGGCATATTGTTTCCACACATGGAGAGGAAAAGATTTGGAGACGAACGGGCTTCCTGCATGTATGGGGAACGGTGCATAAAGTCGCATCTTGCATGTCGGGCTAGGTATAGTCTCAAGTCATTAAAAACATACACGCCCCACACATGTTCATATTTCAAGGTGCACTAAATTATTGCATGCGATGGTTGAGGCTGGCCATAATGGTGGTATCTTAGCTGGTATCATGCACACGGGAATAGCAAACAAGCCGGCATGGCGTGTGAACATGCCGAAGGTCGTGGGAGGCGCGACGGTTGACGGAATTAATTGAAGTTACACACAAGCCGGCATGGTGTGCGAACAGGCAGAAGCTATACCGTCAGGCCTACGATATGGGTCTAGTAGACATGACATCTAGTGGGTCCTGCATAGTTCTCAAGAACTCTTTGGGGGCTTGCATCCGTTTATCCATAGGGCAAGCCAGCAACCCCACGCCATTCGCACGCCCTACTCGTCCCCGTCTTCTACTAGTATAGTACCTTACAACAGTTCACTCCCAGTCGTCCAGTCCTTTCACATTACGGCAGTTCCACTAATCCTAACCCTCCTCCCAAATCCATGGCGTCCCAAATCTCCATGATTGGTGGTGAGTACAAGGTTAGAACCATCACCGGCGATGAGTTCGACGTCATCTACACCCGTTCTTCCGCAACGGTGAAAGAATGCCTTGCTCGCTTCAACCACATGTTCGAAAACTCAAATGATGAGTGGGTCGTTGGGCTAGATGTTGAGTACACCACAGTCCTGGGAAGCGAGAAGAAACTAAAGGAGGCAGAGAAGAAGAAGCCCGCCGTGATCCAGGTTTGTGTGCATGACTTATGCTTGGTCTACCACATATGCCATGCCGACGTTGAGTGCGAGGAATTTAAGAAGTTCCTCAAGGGCGGCCGAGTCAAATTCGTTACTATAGACTTTAGGAACGACAGGGAAATCCTGGTTCGGATAGGCCTCGTTGTAGGCAAGCCCTTCGATCTCCAGAAGGCAAGCCTGGTGTCCTCCTCTTAGCCTTCAATGCTGACCCTAGCAGCAGCCATGATTGATCGTTCGTACGCTAAACTGAAGAAACCTCACCACGAGTTTCATCATGCATGGGAGTCGAAGACATTAGATGAAGATCACATCCTGTACGCAGCGATGGATGCCTACCTTTGTTTAAATATATACAAGGGTTGGATGAAGAAGCAGAGCCCAGTGTCCGGTTCTAGCAAAGAAGCGTCAGCGAAGAGGAAGAGGAAGAGGGACGAGGACGAAGTCGAGGACGTGGACTCGGACTCCGAGTAGGTGGCAGTGCCATCGCTCATGCTGGTTCTACTGTAGTGTCAAGCGGACTAGTTTCTTAGTTTATTTTCAAGGGTATGTTGTGCTGAGGCCCAAGCAGAACTATGTTTATGTTCTTTCTCGTTATTTGAACTCTTTAGTACGTACAGTAGTACTAGTACTATGTCTTACTACTGTTCTTCTTGCAGTTGGTACTACTTCTCGTATCTTCGTGTTCCTACTGTAGTTAATACATTCATACTAGTAGTATAATTTGGGTCAGTCGATTTGTGAAAGAAGTTCGATGGAGTGAAGGAAGAAGACGACAGGGTGCCCATGATCTATCTTATGAGTGTTGGATGTGGAATGCAGTTCATCGGAAAAAAATGGATCGTGCCCGGGGTTAAACGGATGGCGGGGGTGGGGGAGCATGATGGTGGTAGGCGGTTCAGGGGAGGGCGCAGCGGCGGCGGCAGGCGGTTAGGCGTGTGGCGGGCTGAGAAGATGAACCGTGCATCTATTTCGGAGGTTGAAGAAGCCCTTCTAGCCATCCATGTTGCATCAAAAGGCTCATAAGAGTTGACTAACCCAAATTGCTCCTTCAGATTGCAGGATCCACGTGGCACGCAAGGTCTCGACGGTAGATTCCACGTCCGCACCCGGTTTGCGGGCTCGACTCGAGCGCGACCAGCTTCCGCCGCGACAGCCACCATGCACGCCTCCTCCGCGGTGGCGGAGACGACAATGACATGCTAGTTCCTCCTCGCCGACGTGTTGGAGCACGCGCTCGTCCTCCTCTTCGTACGCTGCATGCATAGACGTGGCTCCACCAGCTGCTCGCGTGCTTGGCAGTGCGGCGGCATCGCGAGGAGGGACTGTAGACGACGTGAGCGGGCGAGCCTTCGGCTTGGCGGCGACATGGCGGTGATGGGCGAAAAATTGTTGGCCGGAGCAGGCGGGCGCCAGCATGCGCAACAGCGGCGGCGGCATATTGATGAGTGCGCGTATGGGAGCTTAGTTTAGTTTTATATAGGGTTGGTCAAACTTGAAAGAAAACCGTACTAGTACACGTAAACATTAGACTTAGGCAACACTTTTATTAGTTACCACAGCCACGATACGGAATCCTGTGCAAGCGTGTGAACCGCGGCCGCGCGGTCGATCGAACGGTGCATCACCGTGTCGCACTCGAAGGACATCCACCGAACCTTTTTGTGTGTGTGAAAACAATCCGCGAATATTACTCAACTTTTTTTTCCGGGAAAAGTTCTTGACGCTACAATATTTCCATATATTTGAATTTAGCTCCAGTTTGTGTTTATTTGGATTTGGACGTTTTAGGTGTGCCCTAGTTTTTTTTAATACTGATTTTGTGTGTGTGATTGAGAGAGAACGTGTGTATGTGTCCATATGTGTGTTGTGGCGGAAGGGAAATGTGGAGACGGTGTGCGTGTGATAGAGACATAGAGAGGTGTGAATGTGCAAATGATCATGCATGAGTGAGACATAGACAGATGCCGATACGTTGTGTATACATGAGAGAACGGTCTTCCATTTTACTTGTGTGTGTGTGAGAGAGAGAGAGAGGAGCATCCGTAACACAACAACCATCTCTCTCGATTCATCCGTCCCTCGCACGATCGCATGTAACACATGCATCAACACGCACATTTTGACACCCTCACCCGGCCTCTGCCCACCTCAAGGCCCGCACATCGCCCTCTATCTCGCACGCACAATCTCTTCGTGAATACCCTGTTTAGCAAGTAGCTTTCTGTCACATACACACACATTTCTCTCCTTAGGTTTGTTTTCTCTCAATATCTGACACACACACAGCACACAGCACACACACACCCCCTCCCCCGAGCACACAATTCATCCCCATCCAAGGTTATATGGCGACCACTCTCGCTTGTGCTTCTCTGCACCCCAGCATGCACAACACCACAATCTTCAAAGAGGGCATCGAGGAGATCGAAGACGGCGATCACACTGTGTTAGAGAATGCGGGGCCATTTGGAAGCAGGATGATGTGACGACGGCTGACTGACTCCTCCCCCCACCCTCTCTCTCGCACAAAATTACCAATCCCTCTTTCCCGTGCACAAATTTATCAATCCCTTAACCCACGAGATCCTTCCCCTCTCGTCCATGTTTTCCTAGCTCTCTCATCAAACCTGTTATCTCTTCTCCTTCCACGTGTACAGAATCCGAATGCACGTGCATCTCATGTATATTACATGTCTCCATCTTTCTCACAGACCTAACTTCTTACTCTCTCTTTCTCTCTCTATCTCCCTCTCTCTGTTTCGTTAGGTTTGTCTCCTACTCTCTCGTCCACATACATACAATCTTTCCCGCCCTATCTACTCCATCTTCGCAAGCTCTCTCTGCACGTTTCATTCACACATTGGGATATGTTCAAAATGTTGCTTTTATAATGGCTGATGTAGAGTTTGTCGGTGTTCTGGGAACGGGGGTCCCCAGACTTGCCTGCCTGTGGCCTGCGGCGTGGCTCAAAAGGGGGCCCAGCATGGCCCATCTTCATCAACACATCCCCAAGACCCTCGCGAGGGGCCAAGCCTCGCGGAGCGGACGACACGGAGCTTCCTCAGGCACGGCATCATCAGGCTGGCTCGCGAGGAGGCGGAGAGATCAAGGCGGGGTACCTCACGAGGTGCCCGTGACGCAAGCCATGACGACCAAGGGTGCCAGGCGGGCGCCAGCCCGCGCAGTGTCCTCCTTTCCTCTTTGGTGCAAAGGGAGCAAGCGCAGGTGAGAGCATCAAGCAAAGGCACCTGTTTCAGTGCAACGAGACCAAGACCAGCCCAACGGCAGGGAGGAAGTCATTGTGGAGCCCAAGCCAGCGTCACCACCAGAGCCTTTGGCAGGCGAGGACCAACTTTAGTCAGGATAAGTGTACCAGATGTTCCCCTTCAAAATGGCCAATTGTTGGCGCCCTTCCCGCTCAATATTTGGGAAGAGGCCCAGGGCCTTTGCCTATAAATAGGACTAGCCA